>NC_056731.1:255325491-255335491 GCF_019279795.1 Protopterus annectens
ATCTCACTATGTTATATGGGTTTATCACCTCGTATAACATACCAAGATATGTTAGAAAAAAACAATCGAGATCCCACTATCTCTGTTGCTACCTCTGCACATCACTGATGTACTGCGTAAGTGTGGGAACACGTCCCTTACGCATGTGCAGTACAGCAGAAATGGCCCAGGATACCGGAAAGCTGTGGAAGGGCAGCATGAAGGCATAATACAATAACATTATTTAAGAAAAGTAAGTATTGTTTACTTAAATAATGTCATCGTATAATAGCAATAACCCACGGCTGGGTGTGGGCAATGCTGGACTTACCCATGGTTGGCATTGTATGGTCATGAGGGCATTGCCCTCGTGACCAAACCACACCATCTATGGGTAAATCCAGCATTACCCACACCCAGCTGTGGGTTATTGCCTAAATATAACATTATACATATGATATGCATAAATGTGCCTTGATCAGTTTGTATCCCTCAGACCTTGTTCTGCCCAGAAACAAAAAAGTCAGCCCTGCCAAGTTTCAAACCCAGGACATTGTTCTCAATATTCACACCAACATACCATTATATCATTTGACATATGGGACTTTGTAGTGCTTTAACAAACATATCCTGCAGTCAGGTCATTTAACATTAATAAAAAAAAAACAGTAGTCCCAAGTGTTAAACCTATGACCCTGACCATTTTAATCAGAGGAATGCACCAGTACACAAGCTGAGCTGTGGGAGTGATTATGTCTTTTTCAAACATATCATGCAACAGAGGCATACAACATCAGTGGAAAGTGTCGTGGAACCCTTTGTGCATTGTATATAGACATACAAACACACACACACACACACACACACACTCACACACACACACACACACACACACACACATATATATATATATATATATATATATATATATATATATATATATATATATATATATATATATATGCAAATGTACAGTCATAATATAGATGTACATATATTAAATATATATATATATATATATATATATATATATATATATGTATATATATGTATGTATAAAACATGCAGTGCAGTTATTTCTCTGAACCACCCCTCCCAACCTGTGGGATGACCTTGCCATAGGGTAAACGATGTTGGCCTGCATGCATGTACATACAAGCAAGTCTGGCATCGTGAAAGTGAGCTCACATGCCATGCCTGGCAAAGGGCTGCTACGGTGGCCAGGAACCGCACAGCCACAGGCATGGGCCTGGTCTTGCAGCCCCACTGGCACCCACCGGGGAGCTCCACGGATACGTTAGGGCACCCATCCCAGTACAACAGCAGAGTACAGATGCCCCACATACTGGAGGTGGGTGGCATCCAGAAAATAGACGAGGAGTGTGCAGGTAAGGCCCCAGTGGAGATTACTAGACTAGTGTAGCAGACATACTTGTATTTGTAGAGTATCTACATGCATATGTCAGGTCATATTGCAGTTGTGGATGGGGTTTTCTACTGCACAGATGTGCACATCTATGGTGAAGGACAACAAATTGTGCAGTATTGGGGGTTGTACTGTACATGTGCACACATGCTACATCCATCCTGTACCAATGCCACTTGTGGGTCTGCTGAACATACTCCCCTCACACAACTACCTAGGTCCCTCCTGACTGCATGTGGGATGGGAGCCTACAGCTGGTGAATATGCAATTGTAATGTTGGGGTTTTCCAATACCCCAGGCATGTGAAGGCCATGCATTGTACTATGCATACAACTGTCACTCATAGCCATTGGGGTCAACTGCATTGCATCACAGTAGTCACCACAGGGCCATATCTGATGAGAATGTATCATCCCGCCTGTCAGTGCAAGACTTCTGGACATAGAGCAACACACAATGGGTGGACAAACGGCCTAGGGTAGGACATTGTGATAACCATTACTGTCATATAGTGGATATAAACTATACAAACCTCACAATGTGCTGGATGCATATGTGTGCACACCCTTCAAAGAATATGTTATTGCAGTAGCTTGTGATTTACTGACAGCATGCAGTCTGCTTGGGTACACAACAGCCATCAAGTAAAGGCACTACTACCTGACCAACAACACCAAGTCCTCCTGTGGGATAAGCTATCAGTCAAGAGTGTGGTACAAACAACATTACACAGCAGTGCCATACCACATGGAACAGTGGAGACAGTTGTCAAAAGGTGGAGTGAGTATGGACAATAGTTCTGTTGACAAGACCTGATATCCCTCCAAAATGATAACACATGTCAAGACCTGGCCAGGGATGTTGCAGGATATGTTAGGGCACCCATCCCAGTACAACAGCAGAGTACAGATGCCCCACATACTGGAGGTGGGTGGCATCCAGAAAATAGACGAGGATTGTGCAGGTAAGGCCCCAGTGGAGATTACTAGACTAGTGTAGCAGACATACTTGTATTTGTAGAGTATCTACATGCATATGTCAGGTCATATTGCAGTTGTGGATGGGGTTTTCTACTGCACAGATGTGCACATCTATGGTGAAGGACAGCAAATTGTGTAGTATTGGGGGTTGTACTGTACATGTGCACACATGCTGCATCCATCCTGTACCAATGCCACTTGTGGGTCTGCTGAACATACTCCCCTCACACAACTACCTAGGTCCCTCCTGACTGCATGTGGGATGGGAGCCTACAGCTGGTGAATATGCAATTGTAATGTTGGGGTTTTCCAATACCCCAGGCATGTGAAGGCCATGCATTGTACTATGCATACAACTGTCACTCATAGCCATTGGGGTCAACTGCATTGCATCACAGTAGTCACCACAGGGCCCTATCTGATGAGAATGTATCATCCCTGTAGCATAACACACGGCCTGTCAGTGCAAGACTTCTGGACATAGAGCAACACAATGGGTGGACAAACGGCCTAAGGTAGGGACATGTATGAACCATTACTGTCATATAGTGGATATAAACAGTGTATATACCCCTCTTAAGATCCCAGGTGTTTGTGATGTCTATACAAAGTGAGAGCACAATATGTCAGTACTCATCTTTTCCAAACTGTAATGTGACCTATGACATGAACAATCTCCTGTACAAATAATCATTCTGTTGGCCACCAAATATGGAGTATACAAACCTCACAATGTGCTGGATGCATATGTGTGCACACCCTTCAAAGAAGTGATTTACTGACAGCATGCAGTCTGCTTGGGTACACAACAGCCATCAAGTAAAGGCACTCTGACTAACACCAAATAGTCTCCTGTCCAAGTGGGATAATCATGACATATGCTCAGTTGCCTGCAACAGCAACAGCCATGGCTTGCAGACAGCGTACAAAGCAGCAAAGGGATCTCATATTTGAAAGCTATCAGTCAAGAGTGTGGTACAACAACATTACCACAGCAGTGCATACACCATGGAACACAGTGGAGACAGTTGTCAAAAGGTGGAGTGAGTATGGACAATAGTTCTGTTGACAAGAACCTGATATCCCTCCAAAAATGATAACACATGTCAAGACCTGGCCAGGGATGTTGCCAGGGACATACAGCAACACAGAGGGAGTTGCAGGAACCCCTTGCTAGTACGGGTGTTCTGTACTACCTGTGAGAACACTCTCCCATATTTTGCATACGTCTGGCCTATGGGGTAGGGTCAGAAGATGGAAGCATATCCACACACCAAAAATAGCCAGGGGTAGATACTAATTGCAGTATAGCACATCATGTCTCCCAAAAGCAGGTGTGAAAATGTTTTATGGTGTAATGAGACTAGGGATTGACCTCACAGCCACAGTACCAACAGGTATGTGTGGTGCACAAGCAACACCTCTCATAACCTGAACACCAGCTTCCCCATGGTGAATCACACTGGTGGCAGCAGCCTGCTGTGGAGCTGCTGTTCCACAGACAGAACAGGGCCTGCAGCCATGGTGGTGGGAATTCTGAACATTTCCTAATAACACCCACTTCTGCCCAAAATCCATCAGGCATCTGCAAGATCGCTAAGTATGAGGAGGTGTGTCAGCCTTCAACATGACAAGAACTGCAGCATACATCCAAAGCTACCTAAGAATGGCTCCACCTGAACACAAACATGGGTATGGATTGGCCCAGCCAGAGCCTAGACCTACATCAGATAGAAAACCCCAGTGTGACCTGATGAGGGCTGTGCACATGAGCTGCCCTTGCATTCTAACAGAGTTGGGTGACCTTTGCATGGAAGAGTGGCCAAATAATGCCAAGTCAGGATGTGCCATGCTGATAAGACACCTTCACAAGAAGAATGAATGCTGTAAGCCACTTATAAGGTGCTTCAACAACTTATCATTTTAAGAGTGTGCACATGTATGCAATCAACATATTTCATATATTGCAGTCATATTTTACACGTATCTCATATGTTTGTTTATCGAGTGGATTGCACAGGTCATATGTCACATGGAAGGCGGGTGACATACTTGAGTGCATTATTGTGGTCTCATCCTCTATATTACAAGAACATGGCATATTAACAGGGTTGTGTACACTTATCATATCCACTGTAAGCTTACAAGGCTGGTGGTGTAACAGGGATTGTGTGACCATACATTCACTGCTCATTTGCAGATCTGACACTCACATATATGTCATTAATCAGTGATGTCACTCCTCAGCTCATCCCATGTATGTCACAGAGAAACACAGGGGTTGTGAGAAATAGAGCAGACATATGAGCCAGACTGCTACACATCCAGTGAGGATCTGTACAGTTGTGAGGTATGTTCTGTAGTACTTGCCACTGTGCTATACAGGTGGACAGCAATGATATGTACATGGTTGCAGTCTGTGCTGGGGAATGGCCATCACCTACTAACACTAACCACGTATCCCAAAGCTCTATATTATCAGTTACAAGTTGTACAATTCGCTGCAATGCATGATGCTGACAGCCGTGTGTCATGCATGTCACCATGTGGGTAATGTGGGGTCTGTTTAACAGATTTGTGTCACCTCACCTGTAAGTGTGTGTGTGTGTGTGTATGTGTGTGTGTGTGTGTGTGTGTGTGTGTGCGCGTGAGTGCGTGCGTGTGTGTGTGTGTGTGCGTGTATACCAGCCAACATCAAAGTGCAGGTATTAATGTACATATGTTGTCTTCCTCTCACAGGTGGCAATGGGGTCTGGGATCCTCCCCCCTTTTGAAACAATGTCAATATCTCTGAAGACTCTGCCAGTGATGATAGGAATACTGAGGTACAGGTGGGGTTGTCAGGGGCTGAATCTGTGCCATTAGTTGGCATCCCACCCTTGTGCACACCATCGCTGCACACTGTGAAAATGCCCACACATACCCTGTCACCAGTGGATGGACAGTTAGCAGGTGGTGGCATTGAACAGGCTAGTGTGGTGACTATAGCAGGTGTGAGAGTAGATACTGGCCATAGCCAGAGTGCAGGCAAGGTCCCACACAGGCGGATGGACAGGGGTGCTTGCAGGAGGAATGATGCTCGTTGGGCCACTGTTGCAAGTGCCACAGAAGGAGTCATCAGACACATGTTCCAGGCTGTCATGGATGCACAGGCACATAGTGAATGCCACAACACACAAATACTCAGGGTGGTAGATGCAACTCTCCCTAATGTATGTGGTGACATACATGACCTTGTTGGGTCCACATGTCAAAATACTGAAGTGTGGATCCAACCACAAACTAATCACCTTGGGAATCAACATCCCCACCCCCCCTGCAAAGGTATCCATAATGACAAACACCTCCAAAGCTAACCTTGGGCTCCTTAAAACAGAGGTGGCTAAGTTCATGGCACCCATGCAAATGGAGAATAGTTGCATGACCACCAGATCATACACCAATCAACTGTATGAACACATACACATATGCATGGATCTCGTCATGACCAGTAGAACCAAGACGCTGTCCTCCAAAACAGGAAGTCAATGTGGTGGTCCCCAGCCATACACAAACTCGACAACAGAACAAATAAACTGATGCGGAAAAAGGTGAAGTTCCAAGATTGGAACAACTCCCTTATCGGCCTCAACAAAAGGTTGAGATCACTCATCAAATCTTCTAAAGCTAGCTATGAAAAATGAATTGCAGTGGATAGGAAAGACAAACACAAGGCCTTCAATAGTTATGTGAATAATCTTCACGCCAATACCCAGATGTGCTCTGAGCTACTGCACAATATACTGGCTGACAGATTCAGTGCCAACCTGACCCCTCTCACCCACCCCAATGGACCAATCACAATACCAGTAGATTGCCAGACACCCAGTATTACTGCTGCACAGGTTAAAATAGCACTGTCCAAGGCCAGGAATACATCTTCAATGGGACCTGAGAATATCCCTGGCTGTGTTGTACATGAACTACAGAGTGACCTGGCACCACACCTGTTTGCCCTGTTCAATCACAGCCTCACCTCAGGATTTGTCCCCACTGCTACAATCATCCCTCTCCACAAAGTAGGAGCGACTACAGACCCTGGGAGCTATCAATCCATTAGTCTGATGAGTCTGATATGCAAAGCTATGGAACACATCATCATGGACCTACTAAACAAGGATATAGGGGAATCTTCAAAGTCTGGATCCCACACAGTTTGGTTTTCTGGAGGGTAGATCATGCCTGCTCAACCTGGTGAATTTCTTTGAGTCAGTCACCAGAGCTGTGGATGATGTCAAGGTGATCATACAGCCTACCTTGATCTGGCCAAGGCCTTTGATACCATTCCCCACTCTGGAATCATAGAAAACCTACTAAGGTAGGTATCAATCCCTATATCACTAGGTGGGTTGCAAACTGGCTCACAGACCCATAGTGTGAAAGTAGCTGACTCCAAGTCAGATTGGCGACCAGTCATGAGTGGGGTCCTGCAGTGTTTGGTCCCAGGTCCTCACCTGTTTGGTATCTACTTCTCTGAAGTGCAGGCCATCACAAGGGTACTCTGGTTGACAAAGTTTGCAGATGATTACATGTTGGGAGCTATTATTAACTACCCCAGTGTTGTTGATATCCAACAGAAAGGCCTCACTGAGACCAATGTATGCTGTCAGAAGCATGGCCTGAAGCTCAATGGCCACATATGTGTCAGCATCCCCTTTGTGCACAACTCAGTTCTCATAAATCACCACATCGATGGCAGTCTACTGAACATAGAAGGCATTATAAGAGATCTGTGAACACAGGTTGACAGCAACCTCTCCTTTGACAACCATATTGCCACTGTGGGCAGACAATCCTTCTATGTGGTACATCTGATTAGTAATGGCTTTGCATCCAGGAGGTAGGGGGTCATTGTCTCCCCCTACCCTTCCCTCATTAGGCCAATCATTGGGTACAATGCCCCATTTGGCATGTACCTCAATGGACACCTGCAACAACTGCAGAGGCCACAAACGTACCTCACAAAGATGATCCTAGGCCTGAAACAGTTGCCCTATATGGACAGACTCAAAACACTCCAACTATTCTCTGTCTCATATCACCTACTTAAAGATGATCTCTGCTTGCCCTACAAAGCCATGTCTGACCAAACTCTGTTAGAAATGCTACATCCAAGGATATCCCAATCCTTCCACACCACATGCTCCAGAGACCTCAATCTCATTACCACAATCAACAGAACATGCCAGAGGGATGGGTGCATAACCCAGAGACTGCCATACATGTCAAACAGAGCACCTCACTGGCCCTCTTCAAGAGAAATCCTGATGAATGGATGGGAAATAGACAATTCACCCCAGGGTCACTGCAGTGGCTCTACTTCACAGAGGCACTGAGAAATAATGTCAGGTGGCACAATGACAGGGTAATCCTCTGGCTAGGCTTGTAATGGCTCCAGGGTCATTAGCCTAGTACACACCTATGAACCTATGAACCTAAACATCTGGAAATCCCATAGACATCTGTACAGAGGACTGAAATTGCCTACACAATGGTTTAACATTTTGCATGTGAGGCAGATGCCATTACCATGCTATATAAGGTAATGCCATCAGGAGGTGGTAAACAGGCATGGATGGTACACCAATCAAAATGCTATCAGCCAAACAGGATATGATCTTTGGCCAAAGGAACACACACACACACACACACACACACACACACACACACACACACACACACACACACACACACACACACACACACACACACACACACACACAAACACTGTTGCCAGTACTGAGAATAGAATCCCTACCTGTCTAGTTATTTCTATGACATTGTTATGCAGTTATCAGATGCACCACGGAGCTTACATGAGTTCTCCTCATCCCAAGTAACTTCTAAGGTAAATGATATCAGCAGGCCGAGTATAGTAGGGAGATGGGACAATTAGAGGGTGGTACACAAATCAAAATGGTATAACCCACACACATACACACACACACATACACACACACACACACACACACACACACGCACACACACACACACACACACACACACACACACACACACACACACACACACACACACACACACACACACACACACACACACACACACATGCCAGTATTGGGATTAGAAGTCCTGTCTATCTAGTTATGTCTACTATGGTATTTCACAGTTACTGCACGTGCTACAAAGCTTACTGAACTTTTACATGGCCAAACCTGCTGATAACTGCACAGCTGAGGTAAAGTATTACAGGTGGCAGTAAGTCTGCCTTCTGTTCCACTCTTACATCATGCTAGTTCTTTCTGCCTTGCACTTCAAATGGCATTATGGATTGGCACTTCACCATGTTAATGTATCAATAAGTGTGGCACAGCTGTCAGCTGTCAGCAGTACTCGTTCATCACAAAAGTACCCCCAGTACCTACTAGTTATGTCCACCCCTACTGGCATGATTGCAGTGCAGTTTTCTGTGCTGTCATTAACCTGGTGCACATGTCCATTCTGAGGCACTGTTGCAACTACCTCATGTACACAGACAACATTCCCCTCTAAATTCCAAACACTCAGACCTGTGGGAGTTACCTGTATATCACCCAATGTGGACATATGCACTCTCCAGCAAAGACTGGACTAGCAGGTTAAGAGGATATGATCAACACCTGCACCACACCATGTGGAACACATAGCTCACCATAACACCCACTTTGACAACCATGACATACAGTGAAAAGCCACACACCCACCTTCACAGAGGCACTCAATGGACATTTACCCAAACAGCACAGACCAGCAAGACAGACACCCAGTCAGACACCACATGGAACATGCCAAGGGACACATATTTAACCTACACGGTGTGCCCCTCTAAGCTCCTAAGGCTAACCACCTTGCACAATACAGTGCTCATGGGTAACTGACCACTGAGGCATGCACATATCCCACTCACTAAGTTGAATATGGAGCAGGTAACAGCCAAATATCTATCACATGTCAGCATCCAACACATGGCACAGCCAGTCATGGCACTCCACAACTACGAGTATCACTCTGTATCCATGTGGGTGTGAATGACCTGTGGCACACCTCCCTGGACTACATGACAGGAGACATTGTTGAACTCTCTGATTATGTGGTCCAGGCAGGTGTGATAGTAGCCCTGAGCAGTATACTGCCATCACCCAGAATGATGCTGCGGTACTATCAACAGATGATTGACTGCAACATTGGCTTATGTGTTTTGTGTCATTCTCAGGGGATCCATCATCTCTCTGCTTGGGATGACATAATTGACAGAAATCAATCCCTCGGATTCATGGAGCTCTGGGTCAGAATAGCGTTATTCCGACACTGAGTGGTTCGTGTCCATGTAGAGCAGCAGCAAGCCTTGAATATTAATGAAGGTGCACTGCTCAGCTCTTACATGTACATGGATCTATGTATGAGTGCATGGGGGGGTGTCTGAGAGCAGAGCTCTCAAAATATACATGCCCCCTGCATGGAAGTCAACAGCAGCAAGAGTGTGTGTCCATAGACACTACTATTAGTGTCCGTGGATAAAAAAAAAAAGTAAAACAGTAAAGCACACACGATACATTCCCAAGTATGTAAGAGCAATAT
>NC_056731.1:255340491-255475491 GCF_019279795.1 Protopterus annectens
ATTAACATGCTGTAGGGACAGGTTCATAACCCAGAGACTGCACATGCTATGGAACAGACTTTCCATACATGTCCAGCAGAGCACCTCACTCACCCTCTTCAAGAGAAATCTTGATGAGTGGCTGGGAAATAGAAAATTCACCCCGGGAATCACTCCAGTGGCTCTACTTGACAGAGGCAGTGGGAACTATGATCGGGTCGCATGATGCCAGGGTAATCCTATGGGCTAGACTTGTAAAGGCTCCAGGGCCATTAGCCTAGTACACACCTATGAACCTATATATATATATATCTATCTATCTATATCTATATCTATCTATCTATATATATATATATATCTATATATATCTATATATATATATATCTATCTATATATATATATATATATATATATATATATATATATATATATATATATATAAATATATATATATATATATATATATATATATATATATATATATATATATATATATATATATATATATATATATATATATATATATATATATATATATATATATACCGCCCACACCCGCATTAAAGAAACCACCATAAAGAACTTCTCCAAAGCCAACTTCATGCTTCTTAAGACATAAGTGGCTAACTTCATGACACCCATGCAGACGGAAAATAGAAGTACGACTGGTGAATATTACACCAATGCACTGTATGAACACATACACAAGTGCATGGATTGTGCCATCCCAAACAGAACTAAGATGCTCTCTTTCCAATACAGGAAGCCAATCTGGTGGTCCCCTGCCATAAAGAAACTGTACAACAGAAAGAAGAAACTGTTGCAAAAAAGGAGTAAACTCCCATGATTTTAGGAACTCCCTTATCAGCCTCATTAAGAAGGTGAGATCCCTCATAACATCCACCAAAGCTAGTTACAAAAACAAAATTGAAACTGATTCTAAAGACAATGACAAAGCATTCTACAGCTATGTCAAGAATCTCAATGGCAACATTCAGATCTGCTCTGAGTTACAGCACAATGGCAGTAAATATACAGAACCAACTGATATTGCCAACATCCTGGCAGATAGGTTCAGTGCTTACTTTAACCCCCTCTCACCCGCTAAAGGGCCCATCTCAATGCTGGATGAATGTAAAGCCCTTGTAATCACGGCTGCACAGGTAAAAAGCACACTCTCCAAAGCCAAGAATACAGCATCAGTGGGACCAGACAACATCCCAGGCTGTGTTCAGCACAAACTACAGAACGAACTGCCACCCCATCTAAGTACCATGTTCAGTCATAGCTTCACTTCAGGCTTTGTGCCTACTGAATGGCACACAATGACGGTTATCACACTCCACAAGGGGGGAGCCACCACAGATGCTGGACACCACTGCCCCATCAGCCTGAGAAGCCTGATCTGCAAGGCCATGGAGCGTATCATTATGGAACTTATAAACAATGACAGAGGTAACCTCCAAACTGTGGACCCCACCCAGTTTGGGTTTGTGAAAGGTACATTATGTCACCTAAACCTGATTGACTTCTTTGAAGCAGTCACCAGAGCCAAGGACAAGGCCAAGGTGGTTCACACAGCCTACCTAGACCTTGCAAAGGCCTTCAACAGCATCCCTCATTCTGAAATTACAGTTAAACTCACTAAACTAGACATAAATACCTATGTCACAAGATGGGCTGCCAACTGGCCTACAGACAGAAGCCACACTGTGAAAGTAGCAGACTCCAAATATGACTCCAGACCAGTGACAAATGGAGTACAACAGGGTTCAGTCCTTGGTCCTCTCTTGTTTGGCATCTACTTCTCTGAAGTTCAGGCTAACACAGAGGGTCTATGGCTAACAAAGTTTGCAGATGACTGCAAACTGGGAGCAATTATTGAATCTCATAAAGATGTGGGCAGTCTACAAAAGGGCCTCACTGAGACAGATGTGTGGTGTCAAAGCCATGGCCTCAAACTCAATGCTAAATAATGCATTGTCATCCCCTTTGGGTAAAACTCTGTACCGATGAACTACCACATAGCAGCTAGTACACAGGTGGATAGTAGTCACTCCTCTGATAACCACATTGCTCCAGTACTCAGGAAATCCTTCTATGTGGCACATCACAACAGGTGTCTCATCCAGAAAAAAGGAGATCACTGTTCCTCTCTACTCATCCCTTATTAGACCTATTATACAGTACAATGGCCTGTTTGGTATGTACCTCACAAGACATCTACAACATCTAGAAAGTCTGCAGAATTACGTCACAAAGAGGATCACCGCCCTCAAACAGATGCCCTACACAAACTGTCTCAAAAGACACCAGCATTAATACATTCCATATTGCCTACTCAGAGCTGATCTCTGCCTAACATACAAAGCCATGTGAAACCCAGAGCTGTTGGACATGCTACATAGAGAAATACCTGTCCCTCCAAAACACATATTCCATGGAGCTAAACCTTGTCACCACAATAGACACAACATGCTGGAGGGATAGATTACTGTCCATAACACTTCCCATACTCAGGAACAAACTACCCATTTATGTGAAACAGAGCTCCTCATTAGCCCTCTTTAAGATATTCTTCTTCTTTCAGCAAATCACCTGTCCGCTCATGATTGGCAGTGGAGTTTTAAAGTGCCGAGGTGCCAGACCAGCACCCAACCTTCCACAGAAGGCACATGTACGCACACACACCTAGGGCCAATTTGGAGTGTCCAATCCACCTACAGCATGTCTTTGGGATGTGGGAGGAAACCGGAGCACTGGAGCACCAGGAGGAAACCCACACAACCACAGGGAGGACATGCAGACTCCGCACAGAAGGCACCCCAACCGAGAATCAAACTGGAGAACCTCTTGCTGTGAGGCGGCAATGCTAACCACTGCACCACCGTGCACTGCCCCTCATGATGATGTTGTTGTTGTGTCTTTCAGCTTTTCCCGGTTAGGGGTTGCCACAGCGGAACTCCGGTCCACTAATGATTGGCAGTAGATTTTTTATGTGCCAAGTTGCCAGCTCTGACGCACAACCCTCAATGAAGGTACGCCCATTCACGCATGTCTCCACACAGAAGGCGCTTTAGCTGAGAATCAAACAGGACAACGTCTTACTGTGAGGCGACAACACTACCGCAGCACCACCATAGCCCTCTTTAAGATAAATATTGATATCTGGATGGTAAATAGGAAATCAACCCCATGATTCACTTCTGTGTGTCTGCTCGAGATGGGCACAGAAAATTATTTGTGTTGGGTGGCGAAAGCCAGGGAATCTTGTTGGCCAATATCCTAGTATCTACCTATGAACCTATGCACCTATATATATATATATATATATATATATATATATATATATATATATATATATATATATATATAGATAGATAAACTCACAAAGCTAGGTATAAATCCCTATGTCACAAGATGGGTTGCCAACTGGCTCACTGACAGAACCCACACTGTGAAAGTAGCAGACTTCAAATCCAACTTCAGATCAGTGACAAGTGGAGTACTACAGGGTTCAGTCCTGGGTCCTCTCCTGTTTGGTATCTACTTCTCTGAAGTACAGGCTAACACAGAAGGTCTTAGGCTAATGAAGTTCACAGATGACTGCAAACTAGGAGCCATAATTGAAACTCCTAACGATGTGGACATCCTACAAAAGGGCCTCACTGAGACAGATGCCTGGTGTCAAAGCCATGGCCTCAAGCTCAATGCCAAAAAGTGCATTGTCATCCCCTTTGGTAAAAACTCTGTACCCATGAACTACAACATAGGTGGTAGTATACTTAACACCAAAAATGTGATAAGAGACCTTGGGGCACAGGTGGACAGTAGTCTCTCCTTTGATAATCACATCGCCACAGTAGTCAGGAAATCCTGCTACGTGGCACACCTCATCACAAAAGGTTTCTCATCCAGAAAAAAAAGAGGTCATTGTTCCCCTCTACTCATCACTCATTAGACCCATTATAGAGTACAATGCCCCTTTTCGTATGTACCTCACAAGACATCTACAACTGGAAAGGCCACAGAAATACCTCACAAAGGATTATGGCCTCAAACAGATGCCTTACGCAGACCGTCTCAAAAAACTCCAGCTTTACTCTGTCACATATCGCCTACTCAGAGGTGATCTCTGCCTAACATACAAAGCTATATAAAACCCAGAGCTGTTGGACATGTTCCACTTAAAGAAATCCCAATCCCTCTGAGCTACACGCTATAGGGACCTAAACCTTGTCACCAGAATAAATAGAACATGCCAGAGGGATAAATTCCTGTCCCAGAGACTTCCCATACTCTGGAATAAACTACCTATCTATATCAAACAAAGCTCCTCATTAGCACTCTTCAAGAAAAATCTTGATGACTGGATGGGAAATAGGAAATTCACCTGGGGATCACCTCTGTGGCTCTGCTCGACAGTGGCACAGGAAAATCATTTTCTTGGGTGGCAAAAGCCAGGGTACCTAGGCCCCAGGGCCGATAGCCTAGTACCTACCTATGAACCTATGAATCTATGAACCTATATATATATATATATATATATATATATATATATATATATATATATATATATATATATATATATATATATATCTGTAGTCATATAACATGCAGTGCAGACATACCTCAGAATCGTACATATCAACCTCTTAGTGCAAGACTAATGAACAAAGTGTGTACAAAGGGTGGGAAATGGGCCACATATATGGACAAAATCAGAATATTGCTGTCATAACTGAACAGTTGTACAGCAACAGGCACTGTATCAGCAGAACTGTCTGAATGATATGAGGATGGGAATTGACATGTATGTCAGTCTTCACTGACATAAATCCTTGCATCATAACAGTGTTACCCAGAGAAATGCAAATAAACTGTGGAACACAAAGTAAGGGCCAAACACCCGGACAGTCTTCAAACAGCCTGGCAGTGGAGAGGTATGCTCACAACCCTTCAGTGCAATGCATCTGGAACAAGCCAGACAAAGTGGGGGGGACAAAGGTATGACAATAGAGATATATCCAAATGATGTGAGTAGATCAGCTGAGAAGGTTGCTGTAGTAACACTGTTCCTGTCATATATTGACAGAAATATCACCTTAGTGCATTTTATAGTTAATGTCTGGAAGCCAAAAGAAAGAACCACCTTAACAGATACAAGCATACATAATCTGAGGGTTGTGCTACTGTGCTGTGGAGATTCTATACATAACTATTGAAGGCTTTGTGGTTGTCTACACTATCTGCTGCAACCATGTTTTCATAGCTACCTTTACAGGATTTGATGAAAGATCTCAACCTTTGGTTGAGGCTGATAAGGGAGTATTTCCAGTCTTGAAACTTCACCTTATTCCGCATCAATTTCCTCCTTCTGTTGTAGAGTTTGTTTATGGCAGGGGACCACCAGATTGGCTTCCTTTTTTCTGAGGAGAGCATCTTGGTTGTATTGCATATAGCAAGATCTATGCATTTGTGTATGTGTTCATACAGTGCATTGGTGTAAGATTCTGTGATTATGCAACTAGTCTCCATCTGCATGGGTGCCATGCAGTTAGCCACCTCTGTTTGTAGGTGCCCAAAGTTAGGTTTGGAGAAGATTTCATGGTGGTTACCTTTGTGGGGTGGTGGGAGGGATGTGGATTTTCAAGGTGATTAGTTTCTGTTAGTCTTTAACCAGGGAGGAGTTGACTATTAATGTAGAGCAACGTTCGCCCATGTTAGTAATTACCAGGTCAAGGATGTTGCTACCTCTAGTGGGAGTAAGAATGAGCATGTCCAGGGCATTGGTATTAATGAATTCTAGAAAGCATTGGCCAAGTCTATTGGTACATGAGTAGTTTTTCCAGTAAATGGTGGGGTAGTTGATGTCGGCCAGTATTAAAGTGTTGGGTTGGAACATAATATTCCCCAGGGAGCTTAGGAATGGGGAGTGTGAGTCTTGGGCCATGTTTGTGGACCTACAGCAGGCTATGACCTGTATTGCTGTCTTACCCAGTGTTAGCTGCACCTGAAGTATTTCAGATGCATTATGTTGTGCTAACAGTCTGGAGGTGTGCACATCCATTGTGAATATTGAAACACCACCACCTTTGCAGCTTCGGTCCTAGTTCTGGACCAAACAGGTGTGGAATGAGTGATAGCCTGGTAGTGTAGGTGTGCTTCCTGCTTCCTTGAACCAGTTCTCTGATACAGTAGAAATGTCAATGTTCTCCAATTTAAGGAGTGCTTTGAGTGAGTGCACTTTGAAATGTAGACCTTTAGTGTTGAGGAGCATGATCTTCAGATTACATTTGTTTGTAGCTGTTACAGTACTAATGCAGTCTTTGGAACACTGCCTAAGAAAGCCATTATAGGGGTAGCAAGAGCCTTGGCCAGTATCTGGAAGCCCAGGGGTAACAGATGCAGGCCATCTCTGGCAAAGGATCAAGGTCTGTCAAACATGTCATCCCAGGCACACAGATAGTGGATCCCCTTAAAATGATACCAGAAATGTAACTAATTGTTGAAATCAATCATTTTCAGCTTGTACTGTGGTATCATTCTGGGTGATGGTAGTATGCTGCTCAGGGCTAGGGTCATACCCGTATGGGCTACATAGTCAGAGTGCTCCTCCATGTTTGTTTCCATATAGTCCAGGGAGGTACATCTCAGGTCATTAATACCCACATGTACAATGACAGTAATATGTGTACCTGTTGTTGACCGACCTCAGTGTGTGTGTTATATGGCAGATCCTGAAGCCTGACAGACAGCTGACTGTCACTTTCCCCTTTTTCAACCTAGTGAGTGGGACATCACTGTTCCTCACTATCAAGTCAACTATGCTTAGTGTTTTGGCCATGCTGTTTTGTCTTAGGCACTTTGGTTGACTGGCGCATTGTTTAGGAGACATATGTGTCTTGTGAATAGTGTTGTGTGGTGGTGGTGGAGTGCATGTCTGCCTTGGAGGTCTCTGCTGTTTGTGCAGCTTTTTATTGAGAGCCTCCGCAAAGGTGGGTTTGTGGTTTGTGTTTTTATATGAAGGGAGTGCTGGTGTGTGTTCTGGAGGACTGTGTGTTCCATGTTGTGGGGTGCAAGTGTTGACTGTCTCCTCTTGACCAACTATTCTGGTCTTGGCTGGAGAGTGTGCGGCTTCCAATTTGGATATATAACTGCATCTCTTGCAAGTCTGAGTGGAGAGAGATAAGAGATGAGGGTTGTCAGTGTACATGAGGCAGCTGCTACATTCCCTCAGGATGGCCAAGTTTAGCAGGTTAATGGGTGAAAGCACAGGGAACTGACCTGTAGACATGTCTGGAGGGGTGGCCATTAATAATAATTACTGGAGATGTTTCCTCATAGAACACTTAGTGCTGTTAGCATTTTTGTATGCTAAAATACTTTCTACAAGATGTCTGGTAAAGTGCTAAAGTAATAAGCTATTGAAAGTGCAGGAGGGAGAGAACTAGCATATCTAAGTGACAAATTGAGGAGCAGACTTGGGCAACACTCAGAAGCTAACATATAGTCCCGGATACAGCAAATCTGTATCTGGACTAGACTAGTTACAGGAAAGGTAACTAATTAGTACTATTTTAATAGTCAAATGTCTGGTATATTATATTTGTCTCCATGGTAGTATAGCTGGTGTATGATGGATGTGTGAGTGCATATCACATGTGCAACCACCCATGTATACACATGTGTCCCATACAGTAGACTCACACCCCTTGCTACTGTAATAACAACACATATAGGCATGTTATGTAAAGGAAATAATAATATACACCTGGCCTGCAACAAAACATACAGCCCTTGGAGCTCTTGAACCCAGGAACCTGTACACAGTAGGTAAAGCATATAACCACTAAGTCATCTAAGCTGTACTATTTTATGATGTTTTCAACCATAGCATGCAGTGCAGTTGGTTTATCATAGGGAAGGAAGACTGTGTAATCAGTAATGATTTAGTTGTCAATAACATGCAGCACTGTCAGAACCAAGAGCACCTTAGTACAATTCTGGACCATGCCAGATGAAGTTGAGGGACCAGTGTATGGACATACAAACACATTGGTAATGATACAAAGGGACCCATGCTACTGACATCTGCTGCCCCCCCTACACAGTACAAATAAGTACACAGTATACTACTACAAATTCAGGATAGGCCATACACAATTGCCAGACATACACTGACCTCTTAGCAATATAACTAAAATGACTGAAGATAGTAAAACAACAGACAACCAGCCATCAATACACACAAATGTTTTAATGTGTTTTGCCATCAAGTATTACATTACAAAACATATTTGCCTTAAATACAGGAAGCAATTGACACTTTAATTACATATGTTCTTAAACAGCCTCCAATTACACTCCTCAGTTAACCCCCTAGGGGATACAGTATCAAATGATACAATGTAAATTGATTCTTCGCATAGCAATGGTTCTGTTATGAGTGTTCGATTAAACTGGGAAACAGACCTTTTCCAGAAAAGTACATTGTAACCCACTACAGTCCCCATGGTGAAATGTATGACAATTAACAGCTATAGAACGTTTGTCCATGTAATAACTAATATCTCTCACATGTTCTAGCAGACTGATTCTAAGACATGTCCTACTATTCTGCAGACCCACCTCTTGACTGTACAGGGTTCTACATGTTGTCCAGCTTTTGCACTCATATGTATGGCACCTACCTCACTTTATGTGTCTTATTCCACAACATCACTGGGATGATAGCAGGAATGTCAGCACTAAATACTGATAGACCATACCTATCACCCTTCTACTGCATGACAACTGGACAAAGCCTGTCATATAAGTGGAGGACTAAGGAACAAACACACGACCATATTTGAAATATTGCTGTTATACACTGAGAAAGTTGCTGGTGTTACAGGGTTGGTTGCAACATCTCTATTCTGAGGGATATGAAGTTAGAAACACATATGGATGTTGCCATTTACTGGCAGCAATGACCAGAGTATGCCACTGATTTGCCAAGGACAACACCTGTCTGGGTAACACACCAAACAATGCAAGCAAACCTCTGGCCATTATGTGGATAGGCCTACAGTTCAGAGCTATGCAGATGTATAACTTTGTCAGACTGAAATCCATGCAGAAGGAGCATGTACATACAAAGCCCATAAAACTAGCAGTATTTACACCATATAACAGCAATACTCACATTCGGTCTCTAAGTCTGTAACCTTCTCCACCATTTAGTTGGCCTGTCTCCACAAGTCTTGTTGTAAGAGTTATTCCCACCTGCTGTGTGTAACACTCAGTAGCCATACACCTCCAGGATGTGTTCCTCACAGCCAAGAGAAAGGGGCAACGCCCACATTAAGTACTCAATTATAGGAGTGTGTTGCCATGACATTGGCTATTGGAAGAACTACCCAGCTGCTCTGCATGCAATTAACAAGTGAGGAACACTAAATGGTGCACAGGCCATCACCTGGTCAAGAACATTACATACAAAGGGCATGCAGGCACCTATTTCAAACATCTGTCTATCAGTACTCCACGTTGAGAAACAATAAGACGTGGAGCAACTTTCTGATACAACCCAGTGCAGTGTGAAATAATAAAAAGGTATGTGAAACAAGTCAGCATATAACTGAATGTAGTATGTGTTTTCTAATAATGGGAAATAGGATTTTGAAAGATTTATGTCTGAGCAAGACTTGCTGTAGTGATGTCCTGCTAAACAGCACCTATGGCCATAGCATCTGCCTCTCTCTGCTGTGACATAGAACACAGCTCAGGACCCTAACTCACCCCCTAATTCACTGGAGTGTCTGTCAAGCACTACTGACTGTGCCACTGCTAGGCCAGCTACAGGGAAATTGTACCTATCCATATGCTATCTGTGAATATGAGTATGATACACATGTTTGTCGTGTAAATCTAAGAGAAGTATATAGTGTGTTTACACCTTCCATAGCCAGAGAACAGGCAAGATTCAACAGATGTTGATGGACAGGAATGCTCATAGGTGGACTGCTACCCATCATGGCCCTGCCACAAGTGTCACAGCAGATATCACCAGATGCATGTTTTCAACTGTCATGGAGACAGAGGCACATGTCAGATCTAACACTGGACATATTCTCAGGGTCATAAATGCAACTCTTCATGCTATGTGTGACAACATCCTTGATCTTGGAGATGCCCATCGTTATTATGCTGAGGTCATAGATAGACGGTTGGGTGAGATGGTGGCAATCCTCGACTGTGAGATGTCTGTGCCACAACATGTGGTGGGAGTTAGGCATCAGACACTTGGACGTAGGACAGCACATGTGCTGGGAGTACAGTGGTGTAAAACTGTAAACCATGGCCGCATTTGTCACTCAAGCACACACAGTCAGAATACTGATCTCACACACAAAAACATACACACTTGACACAACGGAGATTAGAACCACTACCTACCTAGGTTTTGCTATTAAAGTGCTCAGCATTTATTGCACACACCATGGAGAAAGTAGGGTGAAGTGTGCTCCACAGTCCCTCTAAGGTGAACAACATCCACTGGCCTTGTACGGTATGGCAATGGGAGATGTCCTGGGTGAGAATGGCCAGGAAATGCTATCAGCTACAGAGATATACACAATGACCAACACAGATATAGCCATACACACATTTGCCACACCTGTGGTTAGCAGCCCTGCCTATCTTGTCATTCAGTCCATACTGTTACAGAGTTTTGGCACACAGCACATGCGTTATTGTATGGCTAATGGTGACAACGGTCCTCATAAAGTGGACCTTGGGACATGTACTGGGGGTACCATGGTGTAAAAATATTACACCCAGCACCCCACCCACATTGGATATAGTACTCACTCATACCCACAATAATGCTATGACAAACCCACAATCACCAGGAATAAGAATCAAACCTTTGTCGGCCTATCTAATTATTGCTATTACACTGATATGCATTTATTGCACGTCACAGAGCAAGTAGTGCGAAGATTGTTTCATGGCTCTCCTAAGGTGAGCAACATCACCATCCATTGTAATGTATGCCAATGTGCAGTGTATTTGGAGAATGGGGCCTCAGAATGCTGTCTCCTACAAATATGCACACTCACACACACTTGCAAACACATACACACACACACACACACACACACACACACACACACACACACACACACACACACACACACACACACACACACACACACACACACATACATATGCCAGGACTCAGAGGGTAAACCACACCTGTCTATTCATTGATAGAACAGCGTTATGCTGGTATTGCAATCTCAATGTAGACCACAGGGTGAAGGGTATCACAAGGTACCTTTACAGTGCAGTACAGCAGCAGCCCTTTCTAAGTATAGCAATGGGGGGGGGTATAGTGGGTGAAAATATCCTCAAAGTATTTACAACTACAAGTTTACAAACTCACAAACACTGTTATACTCAGTAATGCACACAGACACATTTGTCAATACTGAGGTCCATTGGTGCAGGTGTCCCTGGGTGTGCACCAGGCTAATGTCCATGGATTTATGAGAAGAGTAAAACATGTGACTACACTGGTATCATGGCACCTGACATTTGTCAGCGTGCCATCTATCAACTACTGCCACTTGAGTGATCCCAAGGGTGACAGTTATATTCACCATCCACTCATCTGAATTTCTCTTGAAGAGGGTCAGTGAGGTGCTTTGATTAACATGTATGCAACATATATCACATAACGTGGCCAGTGTCTGGGTTATGGACCTGTCCCCAAGCATGTTCTGTTGAATGTGGTAATGCGGTTGAGGTATCCATGGCATGTGGTGCTTACAGATTGGGGTTTCCTAGCTGTGGCATTTGTAACATAGCTGGGCATTGTCAGTCAAGCAGGGATTGCCTGTAAGTAGCTAAGATGTGACCGGGAACACTTGGAGATTTTGGCCTCTTTCCATATGAGACAGTTGTTTTATGCCTACGGTTGTACATATCAGGTACACTTGCAGCCTACCCAGTTGTTGAAGGTGTCTACTGAGTTACATGACAAATGGGCCATTGGACCTGCTGATTGGCCTAATGAGTGGGGAGTAGAGGGAGACATTGACCTCTTCATTCCTGGATGACACACCCTTAGTTATGCATTGTGCCACACAGAAAGAATTTCTGTCCACAGTGACAGTGTGGTGATCAGAAGAGAGGTTGCTGTCAAGCTGTGTTCACAGACCTCCTAGAAGGACATCTGTCTCCATTGGACTACTGCTGATGTGGTAATTTGTGGACAACACATTGATTCAACAGGGGACTGGGACACATTTCATGACATTGAGACTAAGGCCAGTGTTCTGACAACAGTTGGAGGTGTCAGTGGCGACTTTATGCAGGATGTTAACATCATGTGGGGCTGTAAACAGAGCCCCCAATTAGCAATTGTCTGCAAACATTATTAATTACAGTTCATTCCTATTGGGCTGGATATCAGAGCCACACACAATGCACAAGAATGGACACAGGACAAGAACCTGTGGTACTCCACACATGACTGTTTGGCAGTCTGACACCACTCGTGACTGTTTTGAAGTCTGACATGGAGTCCACTGCTTTCACACTGTGAGTTTCATCTGTGAGCCAGTTTGAAGACCACTTAGTGACATAGGGATTACTGAATAGATGAGTGTGTTTGCCTATGATTCCTGAGTGTGGAATTCTATCACAGGACTATAAGGGCCACATATCTTGTTTTGGACTCCATATTGTTCTATAGTAATATCACATGACAAACACATTATAGGACTGAAGAATGTCCACAGCTACCACAAAGTGGGCCCTGTACAGAGGACATTTGGTAGTTTGCTGGGTGGACCACACAAAAAGTGTAGCAAAACCCACCCCCCAATGGATATGGATCACAATGTTAATGACACACCAACTTACTTGGCAGGAATGAGATTCAAACCCCTAGCTAATTGTACTATAGCATTATGCATTTATCCAATGCACCACAATGCCTACATATTTGAGAGCTCTCCAAAGGTATCTTTAAAGGTGAGTGACATCAGCAGCAGTGGTAAAGGAAGGGAAATGCCAATGGCCTCACAATCATGTCTCTACAACTACAGACACTCTCACACAAACACACTTTTATATATTTACCATGACCAAGATTAGAACTCCTACATAACTAGTTTCCTGCATTACAGTATTATACATTTATCAAATGCACCATGAAGCTTGCATATTTGAGAGCTCTCCAAAGGTATCTTTGAAGGTGAGTGACACCAGCAGCAGGGATAAAGGAAGGGAAAGGGAAGTGTAGTAAGTGTCAATGGCCTCAAAAGCATGTCTTTACAACTAAAGACACTGTTACACAAACAAACACACTTTTATATTTGCCAGGACTGAGACTAGAACACCTATCTAACTAGTTTACTGCACTAGAGTATTATACACTTATCAGAGACAGCATGAAGCTTACATAGTGAAGAGCTGTCCAAAGGTATCTTTAAAGGTGAGTGACATCAGCAGCAGTGATAAAGGAGGACAATGTGAAATGGAGCGAGTGGGAAGTAAATAGAGAAGTAAATATTGTGGGAAGAAATATCCAGGGAATTGTTATGGCTAAACTTGCATAAGCCCTAGGGCCGATAGCCTAGTACCAACCTATGAACCTATGAACCTATGAATAGCCTCAAAATCATTCACCTACAAACACACACACAAACAGACACACCTTTACATTTGCAGGACTGTGATTAGGATTGCTACATAAATAGTTATTGGTACTCTAGAGAGAAGAGGAATGAAGGTCAGCAGGACTAAGACAGAATATATGTGTGTGAATGATAGGGAGGACAGAGGAATGGAGAGGATGCAGGGAGTAGAGGTGGAGAAGGTGAATGAGTTTAAGTACTTGGGATCAACAGTTCAGAGTAATGGTGAGTGTGGAAGAGAGGTGAAGAAGAGAGTACAGGCAGGATGGAGTGGGTGGAGAAGAGTGTTAGGAGTGATTTGTGACAGACAAGTACCAGTAAGAGTGAAAGGGAAGGTCTACAAGAGGGTAGTGAGACCAGCTATGTTATACGGGTTGGAGACAGTGGCACTGACAAAAAGGCAGGAGTCAGAGCTTGACGTGGCAGAGTTGAAGATGTTAAGATTTGCACTGGGTGTGATGAGGATGGACAGGATTAGGAATAAGTATATTAGAGGGTCAGCCCAGGTTGGAAGGTTTGGAGACAAAGCCAGAGAGGCAAGATTACGTTGGTTTGGACATGTGCTGAGGAGGGATGCAGAGTATATTGGGAAAAAGATGCTAAGGATGAAGCTGCCAGGTAACAAGAAAAGAGGAAGGCCTAAGGTAAGGTTTATGGATGTGGTGAGTGAGGACATGCAGGTGGTTGGTGTGACAGAGCAAGATGTAGAGGACAGGAAGAAATGGAAACAGTTGATCTGCTGTGGCGACCCCTAATGGGAACAGCCGAAAGAAGAAGACTCTACTGTTACACAGTTATCACAAGCACAACAGAGCCTATAGGGCTGAGGGCTAACAAAAGGAAATTGTACAGTGAATGACTGCAGCACATGTTCTGATATTGGGTAACGGGATGTGTACTGGGTAGGGATGGAATAAAACAGCAATTCCTTCACACACATGCACAAAGTTGTCAGGACAGAGATTCGGAACCCTGCCTATATACTTATTTGTTTTAGTAAGTCAGGCATTTATCACATGCACTACTGAGCTTACAGAACTGAGACTTGTCCAAAGGTACATCTAAGGTGACATACATCAGCTGATAGTGTAGATTGAGGCTATGGGATATGTACTGGGTGGGAAAGGCTTCATAATGGTACTGTCTCTCTCACTGTCTGTGTCTCTCTTCCCCATGTGTATGTGTGTGTATGTTTAAATTATTGTAGTATATTGGCCTTAGATATGCATGTGTAACACACGAAACAGATGGAGATTTACCACATATCTGCCACCTACAGCTGGCTGTGGGTTTTCCTGTCCAATGTGTGTGTGTGTGTGTGTGTGTGTGTGTGTGTGTGTGTGTGTGTGTGTGTGAAGACCAAACAGTTTACATTTTGGGTGTGTGTGCATGGACATCTGCAGATAACAGATATCTATGGTCCACTGTGGTGTCAGACATGGGCTTTATTTCTCTTCATGTAGGAGCATGCCCAGTATGACCTTCTGTATTGAGTGTAGGGATCCATTCTCTAAGTGTAGGAGCATGCCCAGTATGACCTTCTATATTGCTTGTGAGAATCCATTCCAGGGAGAGTTGTACTCCAGTCCAGGGTTTTGTGTGCTACAGCTACACCTAGCAAGCTATTTTTGCAGGATATCTGTAGATAGGTTGCCAATATGAAGACACAATTGGTCCAAACATGGGGGGAAACTGTGTAACTTAGTTTCCTATTACTGACTATGTGGCTTGTGTAACATGCATAGATTTTTGGACATATGTACTGTTTTACAGTGTAATGTATTGTGTCATCGACTACTGACAGATATTGTTTCTCACAGTTGTTTACCAGGGAAATAGAAGAGCAATGAAGCAGAGACCAATATTGTGAGGCAAAGACTAGACATTGTGGCATAATCCTGCCGTTGTGGAGGGGTGGCTACAGACAACTGAGTGATGCATCTGTGTAAATGGTCCAGCACCTTGGTGCTATGCTGGCTGAGGGTCCTCTTCTTGTGCATTTATCAGCTTAACTAAATGGCCATATCCTGCTGTGGGCATACCTCTCAGCTGTACAGATTTGGCCAGGCTATCCAAAGGCAGGACTCATCTGGTGGATTTCCCTTCAAATTTTGGTTTACAAGCAAGTTTGTGGTTATGCATTCATGGGTTTTCCATCAGGGGGAAGTATGAGCACACATTTGAGTTTCAGACTTCACACACTCCATGATAGCCATGCTTTTATGCCCCCCCACCCTGTAAGTCTATCCTTTTCCCAACAGTATTACAGCAATATCTCAGACGTATTTCTATAGTTTGACCTTTATCACAGCAGTATTTATGTCTTGGTTCACAATTCTTGCACTAGGACATGGAGAGGCATGCTACTGGCATTTGTCAGCATGGCCTTGCATTTGTTTTCTGCTTAATGTGTTATGTTGTTAGTTAGGACCCTATGACATTCTCTATGATGGCACTATGGGTGAAGCATATGATGGCACTATGGGTGAGCCATGGGCATTTGCCAGAGACCTGTAGGCCACATTAGATTGATGCAGGCCACTGCATTTTGTCAGTCATACGTTACCAGGCTGCAAGCCAGTGGATTCCCCTGGGTTGACATGGACAAGTGAGTGAAGTGTTTCTGGCAATCCTTCTAGTTCATAGTGATGCATTAGTCTGTATGTGTGCAGGGTGCTGCTTATGGCTAGGGATACACCTGCATGGGACACCATTTCAGCATGCTGCATCCTGTGTTTATTCCATAAAAGAAGTGTGATGATTCTGTAATCATTCCCAACAGCAAGGATATGACTGGTGAGATAACTGTGGCTGTTGGGGTGGGGTGGACTGAATGCATGTGTGATATGGAAGCTTATGGCACCTGACTCACAGATATAACTGGGACCTTCTCCTTCTCCTGCTTTGTATGTGGATATCAGCAGTGTGTCATTACTTTATAACTGTGACTTTTGTGGGCTGTCAGTGATTGGGCAGAAAACCAGTATTCTATATTAGAAGGACAACTAATGTGATGCTAACCTCTATATTTAATTCCAAAGGTGTGTGCAGTTCAGTTACTTTCTAGGCACTGTGTAGAGTACTTCCACCTGTGTACTATTTCTATGAATGGACCCCTGTTCATAGCCTGTCCAGCTTTCTGACAGTGGCACATACTGACATCTGGACAGTGAGTGTGTACAACTAGTAACATAGGTGTAGCTGGGAAGCAGATTGGTTGGCACTGTAGTTGTTGGAACATGGCCCTGTCAACCACAGTACTGTACCTAGGCCACTGAGACACAACATCCAGGGAAAGTCAAGATCCCTTACCTGACCCAACGAATGTGCCAGTGCTGCCCTTGTACCTTTGTTGAGGCTATTTTCAATTTAAAAAAAAGGTACCAACATATGTGTACACACTTAAAATATTTTCTAATATCTTTCTATTTAGTTCTATATTTGTGTACACCTATTTTGACTGTCATCACACTTAGTGTTTTGGTGTTGTGAGGTTAGGATGATCTCGGTTGAAGTAATTTTATCAGCACTTTTTTGGGGGGAAATGGCTGTTATCATTTAACAAAAAAATGTGGGCAAGGAAATTAGTTTTATGAAGTGCAAGCAGGCCTCTGGTACCTAAACATTACTGGAATCACATTGTAGGTAGAAAAGCAACTTAAGGGTTGAGTTGTAGAAGAAGGTGGAATGTTTCCTTAAAGGGTGGGGTAAATTCTGTTATGGGAACTTGAGCAGTTTGCTATAGGGATTTAACACTACTGAAGTTGAAGAAACATCGGATGCAGGACTCCACAGCTGATGGAAGGATAATTTGAAATGACCTCAAATTAGGTTAATAAGTTTCTAGCTTGTCAGCGTACCTGCTGTCGACTTCAGGTGACATTGAAGGGGGGCTTGTAATTGGTAGTGTTGTAGTAATTTTTTATCAGATATGACCAGGCTGTTAAGGGGGGGATAGCAGCTGTTCTGGTCATGGTGGCGTCCGAGAAAGTAACAGGCTGACATCGCTGTGGTGCTCAAAAGGAGGACTGGTGTTAAGGTAGGAGTCCTGACCTTGGCAAAAATGAAGTTAGATTCTTTATGAGTTGGAAGTATTAGAATGAATAAGAAAAAAATGAACAAGAAACTAAAACTTGAGAGAATGAGAGAAGCATGCCAAAAAAGATGGGTCCATTAATTGTGGCCAGTTGCTCAAACAGTGAAGAGATGCATTTTATGGCATTATGGTAAATATGAGATTCGAGAACTGTATTAAAGAAACTGACTTGGCAGTAGAAAAGATGACAGAGGTAGTGAATGAGCAGTTGTATCTGATAGCATTCACTAATGCAAGACAACAAAGTTGAAAACTAGGTCTGAAGCATTAGTGGATATCACAGCTGAACTAAGAAGATAGAGCCAGGGGGAGAATAATCTGTAACTCATTAACACCTGTGTGTTTTGGAATGTCATGCCTCTAGTAACCTATACACTCACTTGCATTATAGAGTATTTTCTGAAAACATAGCTTAAACATCATAAGTTAGAAACACTGTCACAGATGCACAATAAATGAAAACCAAAGTAAAAAGAAAAAATATGTTCTTTTAATAGACCATTTAAAAAAAAACACTTTGACATTAACATTAAGCGCTTTCATCCACGCTAAGGTGGACTTCATCAGAATGTCTAACAAACAGCTCTAACAGTTTATTTAAAAACTTTTTGGTGCCATAATACATCCACTTTCAGTTTTAAAGTGATATGATAATATAACAATAATAAAACCTTTCTGCAATGTTCAGCAATAATATTGTGATCTGTTCGGTCACCAATATAAAATCTGCTCAACCTAACCTATAATCCATTAATTGTTACATTATACATTCATGTTTAAAAATATATAAACTATATAAAAATGTGCTAGAACCATCCTACATCTAACAAATTCGATGCAATAAACCAAATCTATGCAATAAACAAAATTAATGCAATTATAATGGCTGAAACGCCAATAGAGTAGATGTATATATAAACAATATTTTGTGTTCAAAAAATGTTGAATTGGTCAATATTATAAATATCATTGTTGTCATAAATATCCACAAAAATGTCATATTTAATCTAAAAAGCTTATATACCTAATTACTAAGAATTACTTTTTACTATGCCTAACTATAATATTTCTCACATATATATTCTAACTATATTGTGTTCATGTTGTTGGCGTTATAACAACACACCCACTTTCATCCTTATCTATCACAATTCTAACGCAGTTTTAAAATAGGTTTTATTGTGATATATTCATTTAATCCTGGTTCCCTGGCTGCATCAGTAAATATTTGCCATATTATTTCCTTTTTGCTTAATTGAGCTTTAGTATTCCCACCTCGTGGATCTGCTGTAAGTGAGTCAATTATACCGAACTTAAAAGTGTGTGCGTCACCACAATTAGCTATGTGTCTATATAGTGCATTATTCATATCCTTAGTCCTAATACTATATATATAATCGTATATTCTCTTCTTAAACTGATGTTCCATCTTTCCTATATAAAAACTGGTACATGACCCACATTTAGCTAGGTAAACCACATTTCTGGTATTACAATTACCTTGTTCAAATTTAATAATAGTCCTAGTTACATTGTCCAACACTATACTCTCTGTTTCTAAGATTGCATAACATTGTTTACAACAGCCACATTTCCTAGTGCGTCTACCAAAATCATTCCTAATTCTTGTCAAGGGTCCAACTTCAAGTTTCTTTTTTAAATCGGCACCCATTTTGTATACAAAAATTGGAGACACACCCAATAATTTCTTTATTTCCTCATCCACCACCAGCATGTTCCAATTTTTTCTCACTATATTTTTAATATTATCTACATAAGGGGAATATTCTAAAATACATGCTCGACTATATTGTACTATATTGTTTTTGTCCATTATGTCTCTATTTATGGACATTTCTTTTCCTAATAAAGGGGGGTATTTTTTACCCCATTCACTTATCACATATTTGGTTACATCATTCAACATGTGGATAGGATATCCTCGAGATTTAAACATGTTGCCTATATATTCAATTTCACCAATCATATAGTCGTAATTAGATGTCATACGTGCTGCCAGTATACATTGGCCTTTGAATATATTTTTCATCATTCTCCTAGGATGGCAGCTAGTGTATTCTAAATAACTATTAGAGAACTTATT
The DNA here is from genome assembly GCF_019279795.1 of Protopterus annectens. Classification (NCBI taxonomy): domain Eukaryota; kingdom Metazoa; phylum Chordata; order Ceratodontiformes; family Protopteridae; genus Protopterus; species Protopterus annectens. The sequence goes on from NC_056731.1 coordinate 255,360,362, forward strand.
TTTTCTAAATATGTTAGAACTAAAACCTGTATTGGTCTTAGAGATATATGTATCCAAATATGCAATACCATTATTATTACATGTATAGGTAAATTTTAAAAATGTGCTAGAATTATTCAGAAATTCGATGAAGGGTGTAATACTATCCATGTCACCTACCCATAACACAAAAATATCATCCAAAAACCTGGAATAATACGTTATTTGTTTGTAATAGTTGCTGGTGAATAATTTGGTTGTTTCCCATTCCAACATAACCAGATTGGCATATATGGGGGCACATGCTGCCCCCATAGCTACTCCCCTGGTTTGTTTAAAGTTCTCCCCTTCAAAATATGTATAATTATGTTCCAACACCAGTGACATAAGTTCCATTACTAAGTTAATCTTGTCCCATTCCAGGTCTGACAATTTTATTAGACTATTACAAAAGTCTTCTAACCCCTGTTCTTTGGGGATACATGAAAATAAATCAGTGACATCTATGGTAATAAAAATGATGTTTTCCTTCCATACATTAGTAGTCAATTTAGCAAGAAATAACCAAGAGTCTTTGACCAAATGTGTAACCTTATTGTACATGGGTTTGAGCCATCTATCTATAACAACTCCCAAAGGGTATATCTTAGAGTGTCTCCCTGAGACTATGGGGCGAAAGGGAGGTTGTTTAATATTTTTGTGGATTTTGGGTATTCCAACTATATTGGCTAACACAGGATATTCCACTTTCATAAAATTATATATGTCTAAAGTAATACGATTATCTAATAAAAATTCTTCCAAGCATAGATCTATTCGTTTATATCCTATATTTATCTCATTGACAGAGATGGTTTCATAATTCCCTGTATCGTATAGTATCTTATACATTTCATTTACATAATCAAATGTGTTAAACAACATTACTCCTCCCCCCTTATCTGGCTTCATGACTCTTATGTCGGAATTATCAATCAATTCCCCTAATACCTGCCTCTCCCCTAAAGTCAAGTTGTCATGATCATTAAATTTAGTCATATATCTATTTATTTTATAAATCTCATTTGTTACTGATTTTTCAAATATAACTACATTTGGGTGAGATGGAGGTACATATGTACTCTTTTTCTTTAATTCTTCATGCCCTTGGATCTGTACTGTTTTTAAAAAATAAAGCCAAATTTAGTTTGAGGGTATACAGCTTAATTTCTGTTATAGTGTCTACCAAATTGAATTTAGGTCTAGGTACAAACTTCATACCGTTAGCCAATAAAGTAAAATGTTCTTGTCTTATATCTACACTGGTATAATTGTAGATCTTGAAGTTATTATAACTTTTAACAATGTCATCAGATAACTCAATTTGTTCACCACATTGTGTAGTGTCTAATGTTCTGACATCATTCTCTCTTCCCCATAATAATCTACATTGTGTGTCCAATTCCAACCCTGTCTCTGTTTCCTCCATTTCCAATTCTTCTTCTGTTCTATATTGGTTCCATAATTTCTCTCCCTCTGAAAATGTTGCCCTTCATATCTCTCATTATTACCTTTATCTCTAATATTTTTAAAAAATGCCTGATTCCCTTGTTGTCCTTTCTCCTTCCATAAATACACCTTACTGTTTTTATATTGATCCAAATCTCTCTGTATTATTTTACTCTTCTTAGTGTATATGGCTTGTGCTTTTTTATCAGCATAACTATATTGCTTTTCACACAGCTTTTTCCATTGAGGGAATAACAAATAATTGACAATAATATTATTCAATCTCTCAACCTCTGCCAATAATTTACATAATTTTTCATCATTTTTCTTAATAAGTAGGCTCATAAACTCTAAAACAAACCTATCAAATAATAGATTGAAATCATTTTTTGTTTGTTCATCCATTTGCACTCCCATAGGGACTATGAAAAATCTCAGTCCCATTGGTACAAATTTTAATGTTATACATCTACTCAAATATGCATTATCTATTTTTATGCCCTTTATTGCAGTGAAAGTTTTACCCAAATTAAATATAAAATCCTTCAAAGTTCCTTTAATGGAAGTGTCCCTTGGATTGGAACGTGAGTCAGTCTGAGTGTCATGATTAAAATTAAAATCTTTAGCCAAAAAACAGTCCAAATTATTAACATCACTTCCGACTCTAGTTTCAGGAGCCCCATTGCCCTTAGGGCTAGAACTACAAATTACAGTACCTTTAGAATTGGGGAGAGTTTTGTTAGCAGCCGTAGAATATGTTTTGACATTCATGGGGCGCTTAGGTCTCGTACCCGTTCATTCGCTTTCTTCGTACATTTTAAACATAGAAAAATTGAAAGTATATTCCTTGTCTGATGTATTACACCTATTCACGGCCTCCTCCATACTGTACACATCCTCCACGACTCTGTCGTTTGTCCGGTTATGACCAGACCCCTGGCCATTAGGCATCTCCAGTGAGGTGAAGCTCCGATCAATGCATGCTGACTGCGGCATGCCTAACATGCATTTCCTTCCACTGTCTGCTTGAGCGAACAACTCTCTCAATCTGGTTATTTCACCTTTTAGAATGTGGACTTCCGACTGAAGTCTTAACATTTCATCCCGGTCTACATATACTTTCGGTATTTCATTAGTAACATCCATTACAACTATAATGAATTCCGAAACCAGCTACCGACAACCGAATACCAACAATAGAAAGCTGGAAACACTGTCATGGATGCACAATAAATGAAAACCGAAGTAAAAAAAAAATACGTTCCTTTAATAGACCATTTTAAAAAAACACTTTAACATTAACATTAAGCGCTTTCATCCACGCTAAGGTGGACTTCATCAGAATGTCTAACAAACAGCTCTAGCAGTTTATTTAAAAACTTTTTGGCGCCATAATCCGCCCACTTTCAATTTTAAAGTGATATGATAATATAACAATAATAAAACCTTTCTGCAATGTTCAGCAATAATATTGTGATCTGTTCGGTCACCAATATAAAATCTGCTCAACCTAACCTATAATCCATTAATTGTGGCATTATACATTCATGTTTAAAAATATATAAAATATATAAAAATGTGCTAGAACCATCCTACATCTAACAAATTCTATGGAATAAACCAAATCTATGCAATAAACAAAACTAATGCAATTATAATGGCTGAAACGCCAATAGAGTAGATGTATGTATAAACAATATTTTGTGTTCAAAAAATGTTGAATTGGTCAGTATTGTAAATATCATAGTTGTCATAAATATTCACAAAAATGTCATATTTAATCTAAAAAGCTTATATATAAAATTGCATTAGAATTGTGATAGATAAGGATGAAAGTGGGTGTGTTGTTATAACGCCAACAACATGAACACAATATAGTTATAATATATATGTGAGAAATATTATAGTTAGGCATAGTAAGAAGTAATTCTTAGTAATTAGGTATATAAGCTTTTTAGATTAAATATGACATTTTTGTGGATATTTATGACAACTATGATATTTATAATATTGACCAATTCAACATTTTTTGAACACAAAATATTGTTTATATATACATCTACTCTATTGGCGTTTTAGCCATTATAATTGCATTAGTTTTGTTTATTGAATAGATTTGGTTTATTAAAGTGATATGATAATATAACAATAATAAAACCTTTCTGCAATGTTCAGCAATAATATTGTGATCTGTTCGGTCACCAATATAAAATCTGCTCAACCTAACCTATAATCCATTAATTGTGGCATTATACATTCATGTTTAAAAATATATAAAATATATAAAAATGTGCTAGAACCATCCCTCATCTAACAAATTCTATGCAATAGACCAAATCTATGCAATAAACAAAACTAATGCAATTATAATGGCTGAAACGCCAGTAGAGTAGATGTTAATGTCAAAGTGTTTTTTTAAAATGGTCTATTAAAAGAACGTATTTTTTCTTTTTACTTCAGTTTTCATTTATTGTGCATCTGTGACAGTGTTTCCAGCTTTCTATTGTTGGTATTCGGTTGTCGGTAGCTGGTTTCAGAATTCAACATCATAAGTTAAACAAATGTAAATATATTGTGGGAAAAACTCTGGTGCATTTGAAGTGTTTCTATAAATATTATAACATAACGTCGGGCTGCACGATGCCAGGGCACTTCTATGGGCTAGGCTTGTAAAGGTTCCAGGGCCATTAGCCTAGTATGCACCTATGAACATGCTGTCCACTTCCAGACATTAAACACATAAAAATTTGGCACACTGACCCCTGCTAGTGGACATACACCAATTATTATGTTGATTGGGACAGCTCAGGCAATCTGTGCTCCACTTATATTACTCTACAAACTTACATGTTACTGCCATTTATACATGTGGTTGGGGGGCACACCTGACAACTTTACACATTTGCACTGACTGCGCTGGTATTTCAGTTATACTCTGTTTGCTTCCATTTAGTATTGTATTGTGCTCTGTCTTGCAGAATGGAGGCATATCAGTAAAGTACACAAGTTAGATTGTAATGGCATACATTTCAGTTTTAGACTTCTTACTCTTCAGAACTATACTGCAACTGCCAGACCTGTTGTAGTATGTCTGTGTAGGTCTGTAGGGGGGCTGTTCACCATTGCCAGCATTTGTGGAGTTTTGCCCGACCTTTATTTCCGGTCATCTACACCTGTCCTGCTGGGTGAGGCTGGGGGGGGTGGGTATGGGAATGCTCATTGACATCCTTGCGTGTGACCTGTGGACACCCACAGTTAGTCGAGCCACCACATGTACTGCAGTGGGAGTTGTCACGATAAGTACTACTGCCTAGTATGGTGACAACAGCATTTGTTATGGATTTCATGCTGCCCCATATAGCTGTCAGACATCTGCTGCTATCCCATTTGGCCACCCAATTCCCTTGCATGCTTGCATCCATAGCATAGATATAACTATCAGAACATACTACTCCATTCAGTAACTGATAGTAAGGGTGACTTACCTTGTTGTTGGGCCAGTATTGAGGATGGTGCTGAAGTGCTGACTATGTTGGATGCACATAATACACTCCCTATACATGGTAAAGCTCAGGTAGTGTCATGTTTGGCATCCCTTTTACTGTATGTGCGAGTCAGAGAGAGGTATCAGTCCCTGGGTCCCTACAGTGTCAGTGTGTGTGCTATGCGTTCCCTCTTTGCCGAGGCATAGGCATACTGGGCACGCCACTGTCTGCAACTAGGGGAGGCTCAGGAAGTTCCTCCTCCAAATCCCTCTGTGCCTGTGGTGACCTTGGCAATGGTAGGGGGGCTGTGTGGCCCCTCTCTATGTTGTTCCTGCTGCAGCTGTTTCCATAGGATCATATTGTGCAGCATGGCACATACTATGTGCATTTGTCCACATGTAGCTGGAGAGTACTGCAAGGCTCCACCGGATATGTCAAGGCAGTGGAACTGTGACTTCAGCATCCCAAACACATGCTCTACAATGTTCCTGGTTTATGCATGTGCCTCATTATGTTGTTCTTGTTTGGGTGTGTGTGCACTTCTGATGAGTGTCATCAGCCATGGCTCCAGTGCATAGCCAGCACCCCCCAGTAAATGACCATATGGGATGACCCTAATGGAAAACGCCTGATACAGTTGTGAAGAATGCCAGGTGTGGGAGTCGTGATAGCTTCCAGGGCTGCCAGCACACACATTCATGATAATGTCCTGGGCATCCCACATGACCTGGCAGTTGATGGAGGGGAAACCCTTGCAGTTTATGTAGACCCTACCCCGCTCACTAAGTGGTGCTTTGATGTGGATGTGCATGCAGTCTATAGCACTAACTACCTCAGGATATTCTGCTATACAGTGGAAAAGATGCATACTTCTAGTCAATGCCTCATGGGTGGTGTTGAAATAAATGTGTTCATTGGAATGTGGTGTCATGGCATCCAGGAACTGGTGGCGTATCCTGGATGCTAATGCCTGTGAGAGCCCCATGATATCCCCAGTTGGTCTTTGGAAGGTACCTGTGGCTAGTATTCTTAAGCATAGACATACCTTGGTATCCACTGGGATGGGTTCCTCTCAATTAGTTCTGTGTGTGAGGTGTGGCCAGCAGAGCTCACCAATTTGCTGTAGAATGTCCCTGTCTACCCTATAACGATCCACTATCTCCAGCTCATGCAGGCCCTGGTAGGTTACCCTGGGTCTGCACACTCTTCTCCTCATCCTCCTCACTGTGGGTCGGTTGTCAGCATTCTGCTCCTCACCACCCTCAGTCTCTGGCACTATTGATGGAGTAAAGCAGCAGCAGCCTCTAACATTTTTAGTTTTGCCAGTTGAAAATCCCCCGTCTGTGTACACCAGTGGTGTAGAGTTTGTGGGAAAGCCAGTCTGTAGGGTGGTTGCATGGTTTATAGTAGTGTGCTGGGCTGCTGCATGTGTATTTGGTTGATTCTTATGCATTCCACCTGCCAGCTATGCTAGTTCTCCCGGATTGCCTTCCTACTGCTGTTTCCCCTATGATTTATAGTAGTGTGCTGTGCTGCTGCATGCATATTTGGCTGATTCTGATACATTCCACCTGACAGCTATGCTAGTTCTCCGGGATTGCCTTCCTACTGTTGTTTCACTTATCTAAAGTCTGCAAGGTGTTTGCATGGTTTATAGTAGTGTGCTGGGCTACTGCATGTGTATTTGGCTGATTCTGATACATTCCACCTGCCAGCTATGCTAATTCTCCTGGATTGCCTTCCTACTGTTGTTTCCCCTATATCAAGTCTGTAAGATATTTGCATGGTTTATAGTGCTGTGCTAGCCTGCTGCCTGTGTAATTGGCTGATTCTGATACATTCCACTTGCCAGCTATGCTAGTTTTCCTTGATTACTTTCCTACTGCTATTTCCCCTTCCCAGTTTCATGGTAGTTGAAGCCCCGAGGTGTGCCGTGCATTCACAGTGCTCCAGTGTCAATACTGCTACTATTTCCCCTTTTTTTTTCTTTAGGGTTTAAAGCCTGGTGTGCATTGCGCACACCCGTTTAGGCAATGTAAACAGTACTGACACTCCCCTTTCCTTAGCTTTGCTTAGTTAAGGGCAAACATGGGCCAGAGGGCTCCAATCAGCTTACATCAACCATAACACACCCCCTACTGAAGTAATCCTCTTGTTCTGCTACATGCTTCTCTGTTCCTGCACCTACACGGTTAGGTGCAGGCTGCCAGGAGAAATCTGTGATTCAGTACAAGTCCCCTCATTTGCATACCCCAGCGTGTAGGTCCATAGTTACAACTATCAAGCACACCATTTCCCTTTGACAACCAGTGTTCCCTTGTCTTGTTTACATTCTGCCTACCATTGACTATAATGGCAAAATGCAGATTTCTATTATAATGCAGTTTTTCCCTTTTTTTTTTATTTTCGGCACCCCCGTGTTTGCGCGCTCAGCTTAAACGGCTGAGATCGGCCAAAAAAAATAATTAAGCAATGTTTAATGCCAATGGCCTTATATTTGGCCATTGGCATGTCTGTTCAACATAATACATGCTTTCCACGAGCTAACATGCCTCCATTTTGTCAGATGCAGAAATGTATTCGGTTACTAACCGAATACATTTCTGCTTTGGCACTGTTCCTGCATGGAGTCCGAGCAGCTTCATGGATCATAAAATTACCTCATTTGCATGGTTTTTACCAGCAGATGAGGTGATTTGCATCCCGCATGGCTTTCCGTGCAGGAACAGTGTAGGGCCGCTCGTGCACGTGAAAGCAGCACGTACGTGGATCGCAAAGTGGCCATTTTCCATGCAGGAGTAGTTACACTGTTCCTGCATGGAAAATCAAGCTTCATGAATCTATATCTTCTGATGTATCCTGGGAGTGCAAGACTGCTAGACCCATGAAGGTTACATTACTGTGAGTGAGACAGTGGGAGATGGGGATGCATAGGGAAAGAGGGCTACCTAGCTATCAGACTGGCCTAAACTAATGCTGCACTAAGTAATAGATCAGGTAGGGAGGGAAATCGGAAGGTGAGTGTTGCATGAAAGGGGGGAGCAGGAAAGAACTTGACTTGATAGTGAGGGTGTTGGTGGATATAGACCAGGGAAGGCTTTAAGATAGTGATCTAATATAGATGTTAATTGGCATGGCAGTTAGTGGGAAGCACAGTTGAGAATGACAATAATGGATCTTAAATTGATGCACTGAGAACCACTACAGGGAGATGCTTTATGCTGGCTATGGGCTGAGAGGAGAACATATTGTTATCACTGGATACCCCATTGCCTTTTGACCTAGATCCACAGTGGTTACCACAGTTAAGGAGAAGGCAGTCTTTGAGGATAATGTTGGCCAAAATGGAGTTGTGATGGTTATAAAGAAGATAGGAGGTAAAAATGCAGAGCAAGAAGGGGGGGTTGCAGGGTTGGGGTGTATTTGGGCTCAGATTGCATTGCTGCAGGAGACAAAATTAAAAAAAAAACATGGATATGGGAAAATTGGGAAAATAATTTTGAGGTTGATGGATGGGTCAAATATTTTTGGGGAGAGAATGAGTGCTATCAGTTACAATGAAGAAAGGGGTGGTAATCAGAGTGAAGTGCAAAGGGTTAAGGATGAAAAATAAGTGTTGGTTAGGGTAGTTGTTAATGGGCTTTGGGAATGAATTCAACTTAGTTGAACTGTGGCTACATCAAAACCAACTTTTGCTTAATCCCAAAAAGACTAAACTACTACTATTTTCTCTCCAAGTCCCATGCCAGTGCTAAAAGTAACTCCTTATTACCTCTTTAAATAATACAGCTATAGAAGTTAGTTATCCATAACAAAGTGCTTGGAGTCACCATGGATGACAACTTAAATGCTGAGCTTCACATACAAAACTGTATAAAAATAACTCATCAAAAGTAAGGCCTACTGTACAGAGCAAAAAAAAAAAAAACTTTACTCCTTCTACTAGGATCACTCTAGCTAACTCTTAATCTTTTACCCTCCCTTCTCTATGGCATACCTATTTTGACTAACATTCAGATCTCTCTTAAATCACTGCTGGAGCAATGCTATAGTAAGATAGCTAGGTTTACAGCTAACCTGACACATGAAGCTCATCACTGCAATGCATTACATGTCCTCAGCTGGTTAGAACTCCCACATCAGCTAGCCCATAAGCAACTTCTTCTAACTCATAAATAATATGTAAACCCTGACACCTGCTCTTCTAACTCCTCAGTACTTCATCATTGTCTCAAAAATTACCATCTGTGCTCTCAAGACAAAAAACCTGCTAAAAATCTATAAACCAAAAAAAGTATGGGGCAAAGATTATACTCACATGATGCATCCAAACTATGAAACTATATCTAGCTTCTATGTTTTAAGTCCCGTCTCAAAGAATTCCCCCCTAACTCATGGCTGTGCCCATGGACCTCACCTGTATGATCTATAATAACAAATACTTTACATTCTTACTAACCTAACCTCCCATCATGCTATATATCTGCATCTTTCAACACCGGGCCTCTCTCCAATCTTAGGGTGGACTTGTAGCTTTTTATTTTTATTTCCTAGCATAGTAGACTATAATTCTAATATTTTGTATATATAGATTGTAATATTTAATTCTCATTTTTTTTTCTTTTTACATCACTGGTGTCTCCTCATGTTTTATTGTATCCTGTGTATTCCACTATCAAACTGTATGTATATATGCTTTTTTAATTTCATTTGTACTAGTGTTTATTTGGTGTTATTTAACCCTCTGCAGCTTTTCTCACCGGGTTTCTGCTGAAAATTGGTATTTATTACCCACTTGGATTTTCCCAGTAAACAAATGTCAATAAACAAATAAATAAAGTATGTGGGGTCACATGTGGCCAAGCCAGCATAATAAGGAAAGTATAGAGTTAGTCTGCCAAGTTGTAGGAAAAGATATTTAAAGGGGAAGAGAGCAGTGACAGGCAAGTCTTTTATATTATGGTGAACCTAAAGTTAAATAGGTTGTTTGGAATGCTGAATACCACTAAATAAGTATTTTTTATTTTATTTTATTTTTTTGTTAACTCGGGTAGAACTCTGATCCCATAGATCATTTTAGATTCAGCTCTGTGGAACCAGTACATTATACTGCAAATTGATGGTTTGCCCACGCAATGTATATAACATTTAAGAGTATATATGAGGTTACAAAATCCGTATTATATATTAAATACATATACAGCCTCGGTGACAAATGTTAGTTTATTTGGACATGGTGTCAGAAATTGCATAAACTGATGAAGTACTGAGAGTTTTATCAAGAAATCAAAGCCTATGAAAAACGGTGAGATGCACATGTCCTCAGATTTTCATTATAAGAAGCCATATGAATGATTACATTGGAAGCAACACTTTGTGAGGTTCAGAAATGCAACATATTGAGAATATAATGATAAAGAGATGGAGGTCAGTTACTTAATTGTGCCATTTGGGAGTGAGAAAGAACAATTTAATTTTTTTATATTGCAAAGGAAGAAGGACAAAATACATTTTGCGGTAGTGTCACAGGAATTTGATGAATATTTGTGTCCTAAGCAAAGTATAACACATGAAAAGACTTGTCTTTACTGATAATTGAAAAAAAGCAAATGAAAAGACAAACTTTTATGAAAACTGAGAACCCTATACAAGTCTTTTGACACAGACTGAGAACTAAACATTTTGACTCATTATGGTGGGCATTTTAGATAAGAAAAACTTTCTTGTAAATTATAACTTTCAGCTGATCTCACAGTGGTCACAAATATTCAGACAGTTTTGTAGTTAATGGAGGCTGTACATCAGGGAACCAAGTAAGGCTATAACCACTATGCAAGAGGTTTCACATGCACACCCAAAGCCAACAGAATGGTAAGATAAAGTGAAATTCAATAAAATAAACTCTAGAGCAGGAAACTGAAGCAAATGTGATGTGTGAAAATAAAGCTTCAAAAAGAGGTTTTTGTCTCCCTCTGCACCACCATAGTCATGTGTATTATCACTAACCCTAACCCTAGTCATAATCATATAGATTACTAATAACTTTTTCCCTAACAGCACCTCTAATCAAGACAAAAGGACACAGAACACACACACACACACACACACACACACACACACACACACACACACACACACACACACACACACACACACACACACACACACACACACACACACACACACACACATAAAACACCAAACTGGTACAACAGTAATTCTTATCCCCTTATCTAACCTTAATTCCAACCCTACCCAGTGAACACTCGCACATACACATTACCTGCTATGTTTGCAGTCTTACATATTTTTACAACCACCACCTTTTCAGTCAACCATTCCTTTTCCTGCACACTCCTTTATACCTACACTATATACAGCTTGAATTTAACCCAATGGGATTTCCACAAATGTGCTGTTACACATTTGTGCTGTTGCTTATTTTTACACTGATAAAATGTTGCCAAACAAACAAGCTCTCAACCAAATGAATGACAACCAAAGCATCATACTTCTTGTTTCTTGAATAATTAATACCTAAATATATGTCATTTAGGGCAACAATATATTTTTACAGGAATGGTAGATGTTGTCAACATGATGGCTAAGTAGGGTGAGCACTGTTGATGATGCTGGTATTGTGTCATTCACAAACAGTTAATGGTACATGTACCATTTCCAAGCAGTATTATACACCATCAAATGTGGTGAAGTCACTGTAAGCAATGCATCTGCACCAACATATCTGCATATATACTACTGCACATATGTATGTGCACTGTGTTTTCCTTGCAGACCTCTCATATACAAAAATTGCCATTAGTGGCATGTAGAACTGATGTAACACCATCCGTGTTTCCTATTCTGGGATAGGAAGGATACACTTGGGAGCAATAGGTCAGAGGATAGCCTATATGGTTACTTTAATAAATCTTTGTGTTTTGGTAACTGGTGTTCAAGTACGTTGTATTGCAGCATTCGGAATTATTTTTACCAGTTTGCATCATCATTTTAACTATTACTATATACTTACTTTATTATACCTGCTGCTTATGTCAGGTATGAATCTCATGGCTGGGATAGATTATAAAATTCATGTCATTATGTGAGACCATAGCTTGCTACAATACTACATATGCTTGGCCCTGACTGCTGTCAATGTACTCATGTCACTGAGATAAAAATGCACATAGATCTATTCAGCATGATTGTGAGGGCAGCTTTGCCATGTGGAATTTTTGTATGGATGTGGATACACTGTGGCCAAGTTTTGGTGAAATCTACTCTCTGTAGTTTTAACATACATGTACTCACAATGATCAGTCGCTGAAGGCATCGCTAGCTCAAAAATGTGTCCGTATCTCTTCAGAGATCAGCAGAGTCTGTAGACATAGTAACATTTTAAACATTCTTAGGGGTTATTATCACATAAATTAATAAAAATTAAATGAACTTGCAATACATATATACTATGCCATCCCAACTCCTGCCACACACAGTGTGGCATTACCCTAAGTAATAGCTCTTATATGAAGAGCTCCATCCGCTGAAACAAGCAGTACTGATAGACGTCAGATTCGACCATGGCTGGCAGAGTTTTAGACAATGTAAATAAGTTCTGTGAGGGCTAATGCATTAGACAGTGCCTGCATAGTTAGAACAGGATAATGAATAACCAATAGTTAAAGCTGTCTGCTAGCATATGAGATTAAGACTGACATTTTTTAATGGATACATTATAAGTTTGCAACACCTGGATCACAACAAAGTACTTTTGCTACTTATTTATTTATGCTTGCATTTGAATATCATCAGCTATACCACCTTCCATGGACATCATCAGCTGTGCCTCATAAAGCTGCCCATTCTCTCAGAATACTGGCATTTTCTGAAAATAATAAAAAAAAACCTGCAAAAAATTACTCCTTTACAAACCAGATAAAATATATTTTATGGTACAGGCTATACAAATCACTTTTAAGTGAATGTCGGTATTTAAACAGTCCCCCTGAGCTGTGATCTCTGACCCTAATTCTGTTCTGTTACATTCCTGAGTTTTAAGGTAAATGGCTGAAAGCTATGCCACAGCCTCAAAACGGAGAATGATTTTCTCCTCATTTCAAAGAATCATACAAGCATACAGGAAATGGAATTTTTATGAAAAATGTAATACAACAGTGAACTCGTTCATTCATTTATTTGTACTCTTATACCTACTTTATCCTCTTCAGTACTGTAGGGAAGCTATACATTATCCTAGCAAGCAATAACTCCCAGGAGGTGAAGAAAGTGAAGAAAGGAAGTTTCAGTTTGAAAACACAAAAGGGAGAATCAAAGTGCATCGTCAGCCCAATCTGAACAGGTAAGAAAGACAAACGCATAAACAAAAAAATGGCAAGACTTGCACTGATGTCCAAGTAGAGCATTAGCAGTTAATCTCTTTCATCCATCAAATAAGACATCATTAGAAATAATAACAACATGTTAGCATCTATCTATCCATCTATCAATCTAAATATCTAGCTATTTGTCTATTTAGCTATCTTTTTATATGTATAGAACTGTTTCATGAAATATTGAATAGTTAAAACAGTGAACAAAACATTATTTAATTTATTGTTTTAGTTTGGTAACTGGGGTAATGGACTGATATGACAGGACCAATTTAGCCTACTTCTGGAAAGGTACAAGACATGATAAAGAGAAGAATAAGTGCTAGGTCTTTAAGGGAACATACACTGTTGATTGTACAGTGGTATAATGGAAGCTGGTTTGTGAAGTGTTTTTTCAGAATAAAATAATATGTGCACTGTTCTTAAATATATAGTACTTTTCACTTTAGCTTAAAGCAGTGCTTTTCAAGCTACCTTTATTACTCGGATCCATTTAAGCTTCCTAAAAGCCTCCTAAAATGACAGTCCCCTAAATTTCTGTATATCAACACTGAAACATCTAGGAGAACCTAATGTGCTGTTTTCTTCCCTACTTAAAAAAACGAAAAGATCTCATATCTGACAGGCCTGTTATTATAGAAGCTTTCCATTCTGACCAGTAATGCACCTCACCTCTCACTTAACAAAGCACTGTGTAATTAAGGAAGAAAGCCTTTTCCTGTGTGTTACAGTGAATCCACGTCACAAAGTGTTGATATCCTTCAGAGCTCTGTTCTCATTTACTTGTTCTCTAGTACCTCTGAGGTCTTAGCGTTCTTCTTAGATACTTATACCATGGAGATCTGAAAGGGAGTGCTTCATTTCTTCTTCAACTCACACTAAGGTCTCCCCGGTACAAATGCTCTCTATGTCCTTGTTTACTATGTGCATAACAATGCCTTTGTTCATTTTGTTTTTTGTTAAAATATCTGTTCATTTGTTAATTGAAATGTGTGACCTAATTGTCATAGACTGTTTTCATCTCTGACTGTGACCAGACAGCACAGTAAAAATACAATATCAGCAGAGTAAAATAATGCAAAATAGTGCAGACATGTAGTTCTGGTGATACCATAATGAGCTCTTAGAAGCAATCTGTTCTTATAAAGTGAGTCACCCATAAATGCTGCATCAGTCAAGGACACTTTAACATATGCATGCCTCTGACTATACAGACCAACAGCACCGCACCTTCCAATTTATCGCCTGTCAGTTGTTCGAGTGCTCTTTTAGTGAGTGTCAGTATCACAAAATAAGTTTGCTGGAAGCCATTCTCAGCACCAATGGAGTTTGCACTTTACTTCTCTTTTGTGTGACCATGGAGCTGATATATATAATTTTGGGGGTGTGGAGGTGTCCCTGTATACAGGAGTTCAGGGGCAGGGCTTGAGGTTTACTGGTACTGGCGTTGATTGAATTCACTGGCTTAACATGGCTTCATTTAAATAAACAGGTGCACAAGTGACTTGCCTTATTAATTACTACTATAAAATATTCATCTGGAAAAAATCTAATTCTATATACAAGTTTGCTTTCCTAGTTCTTTTCTATGTTCATGACACATGTATTTATGCTAGTATGTTAATGAGGTTTTGGTGCGAGTAATAGACCATAATTACAGTAAACAAACCTGTTATGGCTAACTCTTGGGAAATTGTTAGTTCTACTACTGCTGTTGTTACACTGCACTTTAGTGACATTAGGTTTTAATACATAACCACAGAAAAATACACGTATCAGAGCAGAATATACTGATATAGTTTGAGCACTTTGCTTACATTTTATGCTTCAGAAGTGCCTGAATTAGGCAGCATTTAGAAACATTATTTTCAGTTGTTTTTTTTTTTTACTAGTTAAGTTGGAGAAACAATATATTTGTTGCAGATTAGTAGCAAGTTAAGTACCCTTATAGACCATTTTAAGCCTAGCCAATTACCCCATTTAAGAATCAAACCTTGCACTTTGTATCTGTAAGGTAAGTACCTTAACCATTATGCCAACCTTTCATAATTATCCCCAGTACTTATTTGAGTAATTGCTAAAGTCATTGGGCGGTATTCACAATCGGGTTTCAGACTTTTTGCAGTAATCTGCGAAGAGCGGCATTTCCAGTATATGCAAATACTGTCAGCAGAGGTTGTTCATACTGACTATAGAAATGTGCAGGCATTTTGATAAACATACCTATTTACATAAATGTTAAGCCAAGACCAAGTATGTGCATGAGGTGACACGTTCACATATTACTTAAATTCACAGAGATAAATGTAATAATCCTCCTTTTCATACTAAACACATGAAGGGCCCCGAACTTAAATGAGTAAGTTTAACAACACCATATTAACTTGAGATTATTTGAGTTATGTAATCTATTTAGGAAACAGCAGAGTTTTTAAAGTAAGAAAAAAAAATAATAGAAATATTGAAAATTATTATGAAGCAGTTCGAAATGAGGTAAGATTATTGAGTTCACTTCATAGGTTCATAGGTTCATAGGTTGGTACTAGGCTATCAGCCCTAGGGCCTATACAAGCCTAGCCATAACAATTCCCTGGCTATTTCTTCCCACACTATTTAATTCCCTGGACCCCTGTCTAGCAGGGCGACTGACATGATCCTCGGGGTGAATTTCCTTTCTCCCATCCAATCATCAAGGATCCTTTTGAAGAGGGCCAAAGAGGCACTCTGCTTGACATGTATGGGCGATCTATTCCAGAGTCTGTGGAGTCTCTGGGTCAGGAACCTATCCCTCCAGCATGTTTTGTTTATTGTGATGACAAGGTTTAGATCCCTGGAGCATGTGGCTCTGAGGGATTGGGATTTCTTTAAGTGTAGCATGTCCAACAGCTATGGATTTGACATGGCCTTGTATGTTAAGCAGAGATTGCCTCTGAGTAGACGATATGCGACAGAGTATAGCTGGAGTTTTTAAGGTGGTCAGTGTAGGGCATCTGCTTTAGGCCTGTGATTCTTTTAGTGAGGTATTTCTGCGGCATTTCCAGTTGTTGCAGATGTCTTGAGAGGTACATACCAAACGGGGCATTGTATTCTATAATGGGTCTAATGAGAGATGAGTACAGTGGGACAATGACCTCCTTTTTTCTGGATGAAAAGCGCTTAGTGATGAGGTGTGCCACCTAGAAGTATTTCCTGACTGTTGTGGCGATGTGGTTATCGAAGGTGAGACCACTGTCCACCTGTGTCCCTAAGTCTCTTATCACACTTTTGGTGTTTAGTGTACTGCCACCTATATGGTAATTCATGGATACATGTTGTTTCCCAAAGGGGATAACTATACATTTCTTGGCATTGAGCTTGAGCCCATGGCCCTGGCACCAAGCATCTGTTTCTGTAAGGCGCTTTTGTAGAGTATCCACATCATTTGGGGATTCAGTAATGGCTCCCCAGTTTGCAGTCATCTGCGAACTTTGTTAGCCAGAGTCCCTTAGTGTTGGCCTGTACTTCAGAGAAGTAGATTGCAAACAAGAGTGGTCTCAGGACTGAACCCTGAGGTACTCCACTTGTCACTTGTCTGGAGCTGGATTTGGAGTCGGCTACTTTTACAATGTGGGTTCTATCAGTAAGCCAGTTAGCAACCCATTGGGTGACGTAGGGATTAATGCCCAGCTTAGTAAGTTTATCTATGATTCCAGAGTGGGGGATGGTGTCAAAGGCCTTGGCAAGGTCTAGATAGGCTGTGTGGACCACTTTACCCTTGTCCATGGCTCTGGAGACTGATTCGAAGAAGTCAATCAGGTTCAGGAGACAAGATCGGCCCTTCACGAACCCAAACTGGGTGGGGTCCAGTGTTTGAAGGTTGCCAATGTCTTTGTTTATAAGTTCCATGATAATACGCTCCATGGCCTTGCAGATAAGGCTCATCAGACTGATGGGATGGTAGTTTCCAGTATCCAAGGTGGATCCCCCCTTGTGTAGTGGGATAACTGTAGCTCTGCGCCACTCAGTGGGCACGAAACCTGAGGTGAGGCTATGATTAAAGATGACGCTTAGGTGAGGTGCCAGTTCATATTGTAGTTCATGTAGTATACAGCCCAGGATGTCATCTGGTCCCATGGATGCTGTATTCTTAGCTTTGGAGAGTGTGTTTTTTATCTGTGTGGCCGTTATTACCGGAATTTGGCAATCTTCCGGTATTGAGAAGGGCCATTTAGGGGGTGAGAGGAGGGTGAAGTTGGCACTGAATCGATCTGCCAGGATATTTGCAATATCCTTGGGATCAGTATATTTAATGCCATTTTGTTTTAGCTCAGAGCAGATCTTGGCATTGCCATTTAGATTCTTGACATAGTTATAGAATGCCTTGTGGTTGTCTTTGGAATCTTTGACAATTTTATTTTCGTAACTAGCTCTGGAGGATTTTATGAGGCATCTCAGTTTTTTACTGAGGCTGGTAAGGGAGTGTTTTGCATCCTGGGATTTTCCTCTTTTCTGCAACAGTTTCTTCCTTTTGTTGTAACGTTTGTTTATGGCAGGGGACCACCAGATTGGCTTCCTTTTTTGGATGAGAGCATCTTGGTTCTATTTGGGATGGCATGGCAAACAAGAAATGTTTGTTTTATTCATGGAGATATTACAGTGGGTTTGGTGACTACTGTAAGCTGCCATTTGTAAATGTGAAATCATTACAGCAGCAGTGGGAATCATTAGTGATCAGTGAGAAAATCATTTACTCTGGTGCCTTTTAGCGATTGTGCATACATGGTAGAAATGCAGTGATTTAAATTGGAAGTACTGAAGTGGCAAAGATATTTTTTTGGTTGAACATGTGTCATTAATGGGCAATTCTTGAGTGTCACTGATAAATGATGATTGATAGTATTATGATTACAAAAATGTGGTAGGGGCTAATGAAAGGACAGATGTGTTAACAAACTGATTTCTTCCTAACTGCGACTATATTCATGATAGTGCAAGCATTACTTCAGCGCAACTGTACTTAGCTGAACTCTGCATGTGTATATAATTGTGGGGTTTGTGTCACATAGCTTTTTTTCCGAGGATGGCAGGCATGCTTTAATTGTTGTGTTGTTTGACTGATGATTATATCACAAGTTTTTGTGTATGACCGTAGCATTTTATATGCAGTAATGATACAGAACAAGGGATCAAGGCAGATTAAGGACAACTTAAATCATTTTAACAGAGTCAACAATGGAAACAGCTAAGCTACAGCAAGTTTGAGGATTGTTAAGCAGATATAGTAGACGTGACTCTGCCTTTTAAAAAGACTCTGAGGATGGTGAAGAAATTTGATTATGAATCGCAGGTAAGGGAGAGAATATTTCATTAGCATACACTAGGTTACATAATTTCTCATTTACATCTTATTATGAGTTCATTTGTTTATGCTTATTTGGAGCCATAGTGCGTTCATTTGCAGACAAAGTGGATGGCCATTCACGCAATGACTATGAACACCACCCATAATGTTGTTTTTTTGTGATCTCGTTGCTTGTTGATGTATAAATCATGCATATGTTTTTAATAGACTAATTGCTAATGCTATACAAACTATTGTTTTCATTTGAGGTGACTAGGAAATACATGGAAAATGAAAGTAAGCATGTAAAACCAATAGGACAGCAACATAAAAATCCCAGTGGTAACACCTTTCACTGAGCAATAATAACTTGATATTTTATCAGTCAGTACTAAAACATGATGAAGAAAAAGAGAAAAACCTAAAAGCTACAAAAGAGCAACAGTGGTAGCAGATGACAGTGATTTCAGAAGCGTTAAAAAGCAGGAACATACTCAAAGTAGATGGAATGATCCTGTACTCATATAAAGAAACAGATTAATAAAGCAACAGAACCAAGTTGTCCAAAAATATGCATCTAATAGAAGTAGGACAATGCCTAAATGTTTTGATTTTCAAACTTGCAGTCCAAGAAATGATACAATTACTTGACCGATGCACAAAGAAAGGTAGGCATATTATGAACAAGCAAACTATATTAACATAGAGATAATCACAAAGCACTAAACATTTTTGGGGAACTTTACATGTGTGGGGAAGATGAAAGGGACAAGGAAAAAAGAAACTGTCAAGGTCCATAATAACCCCTTTCATCTCAATAACATTTGACCCCCTTCTTCCTTATGGAAGCTTTACAATGAAAACAATGCATCTTACATATAGGATTATCTTTAACATCTTGATGGATCTTTTACCTAAATGCTTCTCTTTTTTCTGTGCTTGTGTACACACAGACTTAATTACCTAGATCTGTGTCTGAAACTTAATTTGATAGGTTGCATTTACACCTGTATTCTCAGTTCAGTTACTAAGGTGATTAATCAGTTCAGAAGTTTTAAAAAGACTCAGCAATCATTTTAAACAGCCTGTCATCAGCTTATCATGTTCTTATGTCTGTGAACTCTTCTCATGTCTGTGAACTCTTCTCTCAGTCTTATAGCAACTGTTTTTTTTTTCATGCAAGCATTTGTAGATACTAACTTTAGTAACCCCAGTTCAGAAGTAAAGTAGTATCATGAATCAAAACATTAAATAACTGCCTCATTACTGAGAAGTTAGATAATGCTCTTGCAATCAACTGTATTACTGTTATAAAATCTGAGTGATAGTTTATTACCATATTCATTGCTACTCTCAAAATGCACAGTTAAGATTGTACTAGTCTTATTATTACATATGTCCTTTGCCTTGACCATTACCAAGTGGATTATTGTTTTAAACATATTATAAATAAAAGCTTCACGGTGGTGCAGTGCAGTGGGGCCTCCTTCATCACAGTTCTCTTCTCATTCCGATCCTCGGGCCTGGCTTTGCCTTGCCTGTGAGTCTGCATCATGCCTCCCTCCTGTGGTCTCACGGTGGTGCAGCAGTTGTGTCAGCCCATCCTCACAGCAAGAGGTTCTGGTTTTCGATCGGCTGCTGCCTTGCCTTCTTGTGGAGTCTGCATGTCCTCCTGTGGTGGCGAAATGGTTTCCTCCCACATCCAAAGACATGCTGCAGGTGGATTGGACACTCTAAATTGGCCCTAGGTGTGCGTGTGAGTGTGCCTTCTGTGGAAGGTTAAACTCCACTGCCATTCAACTGAAAGAAGAAGAAGATAAATAAAAGCTTCAGAAGCCATTCTATAATAAACCTACTTACTTGTTCTGTATTATGACTGAATAAAAAGGTGACAAGATTTATGCAAGCAATGATGCCCAACAGGGTGCTTATTGGGGAAATAACAGCATGAGGCTTCTTCACCCCTGGAAGGTCCATTGCTTTCCCAATAACATCCAGGAGGCATTATTGCACTTAGAAAATGGGCTATCTGGTTTGCATTTGCTTAACTATTAGTAAGTTATATTTTTTAATATTTTTGATGTAAAATAGCTCTTGCCTAATGTTTTCATAGTTGCTATAAGATACATGTATCTGTGAACATTATCTATGTAATTGCTGTTGGAGGATGTATTTTGCATCCAAAATATATAGTACGTAAGTATTTGATATCTACACACACACGCACACACACACACACACACACACACACACACACACACACACACACACACACACACACACACACACACACTCTTTTATATTAGCACAAACATGCATGCACACACAAAAACACATACGAGCAAAAAGACACACGCACATACTATCTCTCCTGCCATTTCTATCAATCACACACGCACACACACAATTACACACATGCACACTAGGCTGGATTCTGTAAAGTTTGTGAAATCTGGCAAATTCTGCCAATAGCAGCTCAAAAGTTATGGATATGTGTGTAATATGGAAATATGCCTCAGGGAGCTTAGAATATCTCAGTGCATGACAAACTTTCTCAGTAACAAAGGGGCAGTGTATATCAGTCATAGCTACTCCGTAAGTCATGAAAACTGTTTCATAAAGTGTGATGTATATTAACAAAGTTACAGAAATGCTTTCCAAATCTAAGCTGCCTGACATTCATAAATATATTTCTACTTCAATCACTCCAGTAAGCTTAGAGAAAAATATAGGATATCTCCGTAAGTCATATATTAGTAAAATAACTTGTTTTCACTTATGGATTCTGAAGGTATCCATACAAGTTCTAATAAAAAATAATAATAAAGGCAAAGGGCAATCATGGCCAGATCACCCCAGCTAACAGTAGCTAACACTGGGTGTGGGACGTGTGGTGAACACAGGTAATGCACATACACACATAAGGAAATAGGGAGATAGAAAAGCAGATGTGGGGTGTGGGTGAAGAAGAGGGATATGGGGTGTGGGTGAAGAAGAGGGAATATGAAAATCTGAGGGACAGTAAGAGGGGCATGGGATATGTTTTTTTTGTGAAAATAGGCCCCATTTTTTTTGAGGAATAGCAGGAAAGGTAAAGGCAAGGAAAAAGAAGGACAAGGCCAACACATCAGGTTTACCCATGTACCAAATATCACAACACATAACAGACAAAGGTTGGAAATAAACAGTAAGTAGTGGTAAGTTACAGATATCACACTGTACAACATACCAATGGAAAGTTGACAAACAGGGTGGGGATATATACTATATATACTATCCATGGTGAAATGCAGAAATACATATATACCTATGTACTATTACATTATGACATGTTCAAACTGTGTGGCACTCAGGTCTGTATCATATAATTGAAAAAAAAACTTGTTGAATGCTTATTAGTCACACACTAATAAGCAAAACTCTAAATATCGAACGTATGTTTAAGCAAAAACTTTCGCTGGGTTAAAAACCAGTTGGCCAACCCAATGAACTATACAAAAACATCACCAAATAAAACCCATTCTAGTGGAGGGCTAGTCCACCCACACCCCCCCACACCCCCTTAACTAAATATACCAACTCCGAGATCGCACTACAGTAGGGAAAAGGACAAATTCCCAACGATGGCCTACTGATTGTTTTCCCCACCAAACCTTTTTGTTTAAATGGAAGTTCAGTGTTTTGTGGTTCACTGATTAGTGTTCAATTAATAAGCATTAGACAAATAGTTTTTTTTTTGATTATATGATATAGACCCATGGCACTCAGACTTGGATGTGTATGACTGATGACAGCTGAGTTTTGTAGTGTAATATATAGGGATCACAGTGCACATTGGATAAATAATGCAATATCCAGTGGCTGTCCTTATTTCTTGTGACTTTTATAACATTTTTCTTTGTGATTTTGGAGCGCATACAGTTTGCACGTAACAACAGGTTGACCTATTTGGGTTTTCTAAACAGGTCATTGTTTAACACTGTATCACTTTTTTTGTAAATGGTGAGATCCAGAAATTCTACCTTTTCAGAGCTGTAGTAGTTAATGAAATGCAGGAAGTCTGTCAACTTTTCAAAGTAGTCAACGAATTCCTTAGGTTTTTCCACTGAGTTTTTCCATGACATGAAAATATCATCAATAAAGCTATAGCAGTTTATACATGGGAAGTACTCAGAGGTGTAGATGATAAAGGACAAATGGTAGGTGCCAACAGTCACAGGTTCAACCAGATTATCCTGACTAGCTGCAGCTATGATTACTAAAGTATTATACTTTAGAATTTTAATTTGACTGGTTCTCATATATTGTTTAGTACTTGCCCAGTCTAAACATAGCAAATAGCATCTACTTATCACATCACGGATACAATACTTTACTAATTGTTATCCATAGCCAAGGACAAGATTTATATAAAGTGTTTGTATCACTTAGACAAGAGCCACATATGATAGGAATACAGCACATAGGTTATAACCTATTAGCTACCAGTATGAGTAGATATGCAGAACAGGTATTAAAGATGAAACTTATCCTATTGTAGCTTGGACGAACAGCCTATGATATACATTTATGATCCCAGCTTGATTTAATTAACAATGATCTCTGTGTGAAAGCAGATAAATACTGCATGTTATGTAAACTGGATTTAAATCTGACAAAGATCATTTAATGGAGAAAGGGCTCATCTGTTCATTTTTCAGTAAAAAAGTTTTGATTTCTAAACAAGTTTTAATTCCTTGATTACTCTGGAGTCTCAACTGAGTTTGTCTACAGTGCATGATTCTTTTTTCCTGATTATTTTAGGACTCTCAGCCAACAGCTTCATTGCTCACAAGTACCAGTTTTCCTGTGGTCTATTGTTTTTCCTTATAGAAGGGAGACATCTTTCCCCAATAAGGCTGGAAAGCTATTGTGCCTCAACACAAGGATCTGTGCCTTTCTTTAAGTTGGCCTTCTCTGTCTGCTGAGGAGGCAAGTCAGTTTCTGATGTTTGAGAGCAGAATAACAGGCTGCAACTATCTACAAAATCATCTCAGCAAAGCTTGACATACCAGTGCTTCTACTGTCACAAGCCCAGCACTCAAGGAATATGATAAGCTGACTTTAATAACCATGGCAACAGATGCAGATGAAGTCCTAGTGGGATCCAGTTCAGACTAAGGACTTAGATACACTATCTTCATTCTAATAAAAGTACCAAAATTCACCAGAAACTACTACAAATATAATCCTCGAGCCATGGAGATTAATGGAAGCAATCACTTTGACCTCAGGAAAGCCAAGCAAATGTTAGAAAAGCATTAAAAACAATCAGTACCCTGCAACAGGAGGAAATCTACTTAACTATAAACTTAGATAACAAGTTTGTACCCAGGGGACTGAAGCTATAGAGAAAACCAATTTGAAATAAAGTTGATCCTGATCTTGACAATAAATGGAATAACACCTTGGAAGAAACTGTGCTTAAACTCAACAAAATCCTGCTTGAAAACAGCAAGAGACAGCAAGTCATTACAGAAGCAGCTTTAATACAACTGGAAGAAAACCAATCAGACACTCACATCAGGAGGTTTTACTTTGGATGAACTTAAACAAATTAAAGAGCCAGAGTCTGTAATTTTGAAATTTACTTTACGGAAAAAAAAAAAACTTAAGAAAATTACAAAAGATGAAAGGGCTGTGGTAGGAAGGGCAAAGATGGAAAAAAGACAGAAACATACCTTTACAAACAACCTGCTATATTCGGAAATCCTAGATCCTTTGGACTACCCAAGCACTGTAATGACAGAGCAATAAGCAGGACTGATAACCAAGCTACTGATACTACTCTTCATCTAAGTCCCAGGACAAAAGTGACCTGACAATGTGCCTTACTGGCTAGGATTTTCCTTTGGCTTCCAGATCAGCCCCTCCAGACAAAACCCCACAAAAGAGAGAGAGGAAAGGAGATCATCACAGGTCCACTTTACACAACATACATCCAGGCAACAAGAGAGGATGGTGAATCCTACAGGAAAACACTATGACCCAAGGAGAGAAAGAAACCTGGACAGGACAACAAAGGGACATAAGCATTAACACCCAGGAGTACAGCACCATTCCCTTGATGGATACCTCAGGGAATTTGATCCTGACCCCCATTAACTTACAGAGAATGAAATTATGGAACCACTCAAAGATTCCACTGACTGAAAATGAAACAGAAGTGCTGAAAAAGGGGGTTGAAATATATACCACATAGCAAGAGCAACTTGGTTAACACCATTATCGACCCTAAGCTGCTTTGCAGGAAACTGAACTTGAAAATATTTTTTCTTGAAAGGAGAATGAAATTTGGACGTCAGACAGGATGAGGACCAAGGAATGGGGAATGGAATCCATATGGGCATATGAGGAAAAATGTGAGGAGGACATTCACAGTATTCTTGCCAAGCCCTGCAAGAGAAAGTTTTATAACTTGTCCCGTAATGAAGCACCGACAAAAAGAGGAGACTGGTGAAAGCAGACAAAAGTGGAAGAATCTTCATCACAGATACTGATTCCTACAACCAGGAAGTTGAGACAATGTTGGGAGATCAGAATTTCTACCAAAAGGTAGACAATGAACATATCATCCAAGCCTACAGACGTGAACACAAAAACTGCTACTCTGAACTCAGGTATTCTTCTTGGTGATGACTTAATTTTCTCACAGTCACTGACCTGAAGATGCCCCAGTTTTTTTGGCATCCCTAAGTCACACAAAAACCTTGGTGACCCCCCCATATCATCCAGTGGTAGCAGGAGAAGGATCTTCCACTGAGCCCCTATCAATTTATTTGGAATTTAAAATAAAAGAAATTGCCATTAATGCTCCATTGTACATCTTGGACACTTTCGACTTTCTGAAAAAGATTAGAGAAATAAGGATCAAGACAGACATTGTACTTGTCACCACTGATGTGGACGTGCTTGATACAGTACTTCCACATGCGTACTGCACTGCTTCAAAGAATTTGTGGGAACTAGCAGTTCCACCAACCCCAGGAAAATGCATGCAATAGGTGAGCTTCTGGACACAATACTTAAAAACAGCTACTTTCATTTTAACCAGAGATGGTACAAACAAACAAGGGGAATAGCTATCGGAACAGCATTGGCCCCAAGCCTGGCAAACATAGCTTTAGGCAAGTAGGAAGAAAATACCATCTACACCTCTGAGTGTTTCCCATATATGAACCTTTACTGTCGCTTTATTGATGAACACCTTGGTGGAAAAACTTAAGGAATACTTTGACTACATCAAAAAGTTGACAGATTTCCTACATTTTACTAACCATGACAGCTCTGAAAAGTTAGAATTTCTGGATCTCACCATTTACAAAAAAAGTGATACAGTGTTAAACAATTTAGAAAACCTACACAGGTTGACCTGTTGCTACATGCAAACAGTATGCACCCCCAAAATCACAAGGAAAATATAAGTTCACAAGAGATGAGGATAGCTCATGTGTCTTGGGAAATTATGTAGTTTTTACATAACCTGGATAAACTGCAAAGCGACATTCTTGAAAGAGAGTAAAATGAGAACCTGATTAAAGACATACTTGGTCGCATTTCAACCATGAAACAGAACAGAAACCCAACTCTATTCCATCCACCACAAAGAAAACAAATTATTATTGTGAACTCTCAGAATCATGCTGACAAAGAGAAACATAAAAGAAGTGTGATTCTCACATTTTAAGGCACTCTCTGGAAATAAAATATACCATTCATGAAACCTGGAGCAACATCCATGGAAACCAGTCTGTTAATACAATATTTGACCCTGAGTCTACTTTCATTTATTATAAAGTGCAAAATATTAGGAACTGAGTAGAAGGCCATGCTTTGCCAACTATGGAGTCGAATGCTGGCACCTTTCCCTGCATGCCTCCAAGATGCAGATGATTTGACTTTATGAGTAAGAGAAACATCTTTTATTGTCTGAACTAAAAAAGAGATATTACAGCACAGCAAAAGATGACTGCAAGAGCAAGTTTGCAGTTTACAGGGCCAGCTGTACAGCATGTAGAGCCTTCTACACAGGCAAGACTATCAATGCCCTAGAGGTATGGGTTACTGAACACTTATTAAACATCTGACTAAAGGATCTTAAAAATCCACTAACCAGACATGCTCTACACTGCAGAAACGTTGGGAAATTTGTGTTCCACATAGTGAAGACAGTAACAAGTGGACCACTTGAAGGCAACACAGGGACTATACTTGAGAAAAAGGAACTAGAGAGGCAAATTTGCCTATAAGCTTACTGGCACCATGGACTGAACACAAACTGCTTCATCAAATCTGTACTTGAACTTAGAAAACTGGACCATAATAGTCTTTACTAACTTTACTAACATTTAGATGCTGTATTTTTTAGCATTATATTCACATTGGTTGACTGCTAATGTAGGAAAAATTAGGTAAGTTAAAATCATGGGCTTGGAAACACTTTTATATTTATATGTAGCACTACCTTCTAAAACAGAGTTTGCTCATTTCAAATCTAATGCATTTGTCAGGAAGAGTATTACTAGTAAGCATAAATGTTAAAACTTTCCTGCATTAAGTTAGACAATATTTTAATACTGGTTTACATACACTCATTGTTTAATGTTGCTAAATCTGTTGAGGTTTTTTTTCCTGGTGTTGTAATCAAATCTGTCATGTACAAATATGTATTATTTAGTGGAGTTAACTGTATGACTGCACTTAATGCCATTTTACTTTTCTACAATGATCTGATGAAGCCTCACCTACTTATTCTTAGTTAGGTGAAAGCGCTTTAGATTCCTGAGTTTATTATTTTTTTTCTTGTATCATTTTCAATAACAGCGGTAAACTGATGCTTCTGAAGAGCAACATGTACCTTTTACTTCATGTCAGCATAGTCACCTTACCATGATCATATCTCTGTGTAAATGGAATAAACCTCCCTAACCTTAGTTTATATGGCCTGAGGCAATGCTGCCTTACTGCTCTGATTAAATTCACCACTTCCTATTAATTATCCATAACTTCACATTTTCAACAAAGATTCACACATTTGTGATATTCCTCCCATCATAGACTCATCTTGTGTTAGTTTATAAACTGTAACATTTGCACTGTTTTAGTATGTAAGACTATTGGCAGCAGACCTATCTCTATATTATTCCTAACCTTTCTTTCCATTGTATTAACAATGTATGAAATATTTTCTACTTGTTTCAGTTGTAGATGAATTAATATCTTGCTTATACATAATGATCAAGTACATTTCGGTATACTATCAAGGACTAGACCGTCCGTACAGCTGCATGTTTTCCAGTCTCCCTATTCATCTCTACAAAGTTTTTTTTGCACCATGCAATGGAACAAGGCACACTTATTGGAGGTTTACTGATTCCCATGGTGGGAAAGTACAGTTTTGTAAAATCTTACCATAACAGTAGCTGTCCTTCTCTTCATCATTGCAGTATTCCTTATGTAAGGGATCTCCTGCCAAGGATAGTCCAAAGTCTGTCTAGTATATCAAAGCCTTTAGAGTTTATTGGTGCTGTACATCATATGTATGCTCCCTTTGCAGGCATAGAGCATAAAGGTGATGTACGGATGTTCACACCTCAGAGCTGAAAAGCCAGGAAGGCAAGAAGAATAGAGCAGAGCAGAAGGGGCAGGGGAGAGGGAGTGAATACTGCAACAGTGAAGAAAATAACTATTTCAAAATTCACAAAACTGAATCATTACAAAAGTAAACTAGCCCTGGAAGACATTCATGTTAAAAATAGAGCCTGTGGCAACTACTTTTATGGTACGATTATACACAACTATACTGTCCTTCCATATCACTGTTGCAGTATTCCTTATGTAAGGAAGACTACAAAAGCTCAAGAAGAAACCTGGGAAGAGGAAGGCACTGAAGAGCCCTCTAGAAACCCATGCAGGATATCGCTGACAAAGCTAGCTCTTGCTCTGGAAACAACATCCAACTTGTAATGTTTAGTGAAGGCAAAGACAGAAGCCTAAAGGATAGAATTAGTACCCAGTCCTTTGAAAAGGCACCAGGAAAAGCAACAGCTGTAGTAGAATAAGCCTTTACCAAAGAGGAAAGACATTTGCCATGAAAGGAATAACCAAAAGAAATAGCTTTGAAATCCAGGGAGAGATGGTTTGTTTAGTAACTGACAAACTCAAAGAACTGGGATGAAAGGAAACAAAAAGACGTTCATATCTGTGAATAGCCTTAGTCTTGGCCAAATAATATCTGAGCTGCCTATGCAAATCCACGGTGTGAGGAACCTTCTCACTAGTAGACTGTGGAGAAGGAAAAAAGGAGGGCAAATTAATAGACTGATTAAGAGACAACTCATTGACCACCTTGGGCATAAAAGAAGGATTAGTGTGAAGACATGCCCTGTCTCTGTGGAAAACCAAATCTGAGGAACAGCCATAAGAGCCTAAAGCTCAGAGACTCTCTTAGCTGAAGTAAGGGCCAAACGAAGAACAGTCATCCATTTACAATGTTGCAAGGAAGCTGATGAAGTAGGCTCAAAGGGAGCCTAATTCAATTTTTCAAGAACAAAACTGAGGTCCCAGGAAGGCAGAATAGGCTTCCTGGGGGGGGAGGTGCTAATATGAAGGACACCTTTAAATTAAAGGAGGAGTCAAGGGCAGACAAGTAGAAATTGATGACAGATGAGTTTTAACTGAAGAATATGCCAACTCAGCATGGAGCAAATCACACAAATAAGAGAGAACCAGAGGAATCCACACTGAAAAGGAATCTTGATTATGTGAGAGAAGCTAGAAAGAAAATCTCTTTCATTTGGACAAATATGATTTCATGCTAGTGGGTTTCCTGGCCTACTGCAAGACCCAAGCACGTCCTCAGAAAACAAGTGCCTAAAAGGGATCAAAACCCTATCATCCACAGTGTTAGTTGAAGAGTGGACAAGTGAGGATGGCTAAGAAAACCCTTATCTTGTGTGAGAAGGTTCACTCAGTGAAGCAACTTGTGGTGATTGCTCCTGGCTAGGTGAAAAGGAAGGGGGAACCAATGCTGTCTGGGTCAAAATGGAGTCACCAGCAAGATACTGGGGAGTCTTGCCTGAACTTGTGCAGGACACTCGGAATCAGAGGAAAAGGAGGGGAGGCATAGAAAAACATTCCCTTTCAAGAAAAAGATAAGGCATCCTCCTTAAAAGCCAGAGGACTTGGGACTCTGGAACAGAAGAGAGGACGTTGTCTGTTCAGAGGGTAGGGAAAAAGATCTACTTGAGGAATACCCCACCAATGGGCAATATCCAGAAACACATCTCTTTGAAACATCCATTTGTGAGCCTAAGTGCTGGACCTGCTCAAATGGTCTGCCACTATATTTTACCCTGAAGGAATGTAGACAGCCTGAAGAGTTACTTGATACATCTAGATCCCAGAACTGCAGAGCGAGCCTGCAGAGAAGGTAAGACACTGTGCCCCTTTACTTGTCGACATACCACATCACTGTAGCATTGCATGTGAAAATTTTGAGGGGCTCAGGGAAAAAAAAGGGAATGAAAGGCCTGAAGAGCTAAAAGGAGAGCTCTCCTCTCTTTGATGCTGATGCGATCTGACCTCTCATGAGGAGGCCAGAGACTGTGAACCTAGAGAGAACTAAAAGAATCTCGCCACCCCCTGTATAAGGCATCTGAAACAAGCTCTTGAGATATGGAAAGGAATCCCTGGGTTGAGAGACAGCTGATGAATCCACCAGTGAAGTTTGAATTTCAAACAGTGAAGGAAGGGACCAAGGAAACCCAGGGTATGACAGTGTTGAAGCCAGACTGATTTGAGGTACCACTGAAGTTTTCTCAAATGGAGCCTGGCCAGAGGCAGCATAGAAATGGTGGAAGCCAGGAACCTGAGACCCTGAGAAAGTCCCTGGCTGTGACTGAAGCCAGAAGTAGTAGTAGAAGAAGAAAAGCCTGGAAAAAAAGCAATCAGAGAAAAAGCTCTGGGGGAAGGCAGGGAAGCCAGTATGAGAATGGTCTGGATCCTGCAACCTTGAAAAGCATGATCCTAAGAAGGAACCAGGACTGATTTTTTAAAGTTTATGGTGAATCAAAGGCTTTGCAATAAGGAAACAGTAAACTGGAGGTACTGAATCAGAACTTCAGGGAATGAAGTGTGATTGAGTGGTCCATCCAAATAAGGACTCCTCTCATCCTGCAAAAAGCATTAACAGGAGAAGGCATTTAGTCAATACCCTTGGGGCATTAGAGAGGCCAAAGAGCAAAGCAGAGAACTGAAAATGCAAGGAAGAAACAGAGAAATGCAACAGCTTCCTGAAAAGGTAATGGATGGGAATGTGAAGATAGGCATTCTTGAGATCCAGAGATATCAGAAATACCTGGGGAAGAAGAAGAAGAGGGAGCAAGGTTTGAAAGGGAAACATCCAAAGGGAGGGGGACCATTTGAAAGGTGTTGAGCTGAGAAAGATTCCAAATTGGTCTTCCAGTACTTTCCTTTCTATAAAGTGAAAACATCCAGGAATAAAAACCCTTCACTTTCTGGGCAGGGGGCACAAGCTGAATGGTGCACTGGGCCAAAGGAACTTGAAGCACCTCTGGAAAGAAAGGAAGCTGTTCCTGAGGAGGTTCTGAGATGGGGTGCTCAGAAGGGAAGGAAGAGATTTCCACACCATGAAATACCCCTGGCAGATGACGGGCCAAACCCAAGTTCCCTAAACCAATTTGGAAGAGATGGAAAAGATGAATGGGCAAGGCAACAAGGCTGAGGGAAAAGAAAAGCAAATTGTGAGATGGAACCTGGTTTCTCCTGAAAAGAAGGCTTCTGAGAAATAGGGGTCTGAGTGTATACTTTGCCTGTGAACAAAAGCAGATTTGGAAGGATAATTCCTATGAAACTTAAGGATAGGATAAACAAAAATACATTTCAACTCCTGCAATGCTTTGTCCTTGTCTTAGAGGGACTTAAAATGTTCAGCAACAGCAGATCCTAAAAGGTTTTTATTATCAAGAGGAGCATCCAATAATTTAGCCTTAATGTCATCAGGGAAAGCCTGAAGATGAAGCCAAGAGTAATTCCTCAGAACAGAACCAAATCCAGCTTCGCTAGAAGAAGCATTTGCATCATAACTAGACTTGATGGAGTGACAAGCCACTTGAGAAGTAGAGCCCAACAAAGAAAGGGCCAAAACCTTCCCTTCAGAGTCAGGAAGGTTAGAAACTATCTGAGAAACTTGGCAAAGAAAGACTAAAACATACCTCATCATACAAGTCTGGTAATTGATAGCCCTAAAAACCAGGGTGGCAGCAGTATAAACCTTTTTGCCCAGACATTCAATGGCCCTACTATCATTGTCTGAATGGAGTACTTTAGTAGAAGGCAATAGCTTAGAGGGTTTGTCAAAAGAGACAGATGCTACAGAAAGGTCAGTAGAAGGACATTTATACAGAAATTTATAGTCCTCAGGCACCTTGTACAATCTGTCAGTTTCTTGGGGGCTGGAGGTTCAGAATCGGGGGCAATAGAGGCTGCTACAAAGGTATCTAAAAGGGCAGCCAAGATGGGAGGAATAGTAGAGGGATTTGGGAGACTACATGTCAACTTCATCATAGCTCTTCTGAATATCAGAAACCTGAGAATGATCCTACTTGAAACATTCTATCATACATGATTTGGGGCCCCCACCAGACAGCTCCTGTAAAGGAGAATCTGGACTGATAGAATTCTCTTCCTCAGACCCATAGTCCAAAGGAGAAGGGATATGAGAAGAGTATGCCAAAGACTGTCCTCAGAAACCAGATCCTCATCAGATGACTCATGCTGTATAGACCTCTTAAGAGGAGTACAGGACCAGGGAGAGGCAGGCACAGAGACTCTTTGAGAAGGCTTTAAAGCCATTAAAGCATAGAGCAACCCCT
This sequence comes from Protopterus annectens, assembly GCF_019279795.1. Classification (NCBI taxonomy): domain Eukaryota; kingdom Metazoa; phylum Chordata; order Ceratodontiformes; family Protopteridae; genus Protopterus; species Protopterus annectens. Next base: position 255,392,961 of record NC_056731.1, read on the forward strand.
GGATAAATTTCTGACATTCATATCAAGGAACTTTAACAGCAGGAGAAATATGCTTGGTTTTCATTTGTTCTTTTGTGGGATGTTTGCATGAAAAACCCTTGGAGGGTCAGACCCCTGCTGACACTCTACCAGTGTAATATGAATCTCCTCCTAAACAAGAATTCATCTCAGTCCCTCAGATATAATCAGCCAAGGTCCTCCTCTCACCAAAGTCTGGAAAAGACATCTGAAAAGCCTCTGAGGATGTGTAAGAAGTTGAATCCAAGCTGTCCTCTGACTGGGTCATGGCAGACGAATCCGAAACAACAACTGGATGATCCTCTGAGCTTTCACCAGAGAGACATCCAGAGGAGACTGGACAGCAGCCAAATCAAACATGAGTTTTGTTGCTCTTTTTCTTGGCTGACAGATGACCTTCAGGATGGGAAGACAACACCACAACATCTTTTGCCAGTAACTTTAGACTGGTTTTCTAGGTAAATAGACAGAAAGGAGAGATGACTATGTAGGATCTTAGGGACAAATGCTTGGCAAATAGAACACTGCATATGGTCATGAAAAGCACCAAAAGAGAAGAGACACAGTTTGTGATGATCTTTATGGGGAATCTGCCTCCTGCACTGACATCATCCCTTTTTGGATGACATACAAACTCAGAACAACAAAAATAAGAGAAGATAAGAAATAACCCCAATGGGTCACTTATCTGAAAATGGCTCTCTATGCAACACAAAAGAAGAGCATTCAGACCAACATTCAGTGAAGGCATTTGGACTGGCAGCAAAGAAATTCCGAGGTGTATATGTCCATTTGTCACCTTTATGCCCTACACCTTGTGCAGGGAGCATACGTGTGACGTACATCACCTATAAATTCTAAGGCTTTGATATACTGCCTGGACTTTGGGCTATGCTTGGCATGAGATTATATGAGGAATACTGCAACAGTCATATGGAAGGACATCTACACTTTGCTGTTTTATAGGGATTACTACTGTGGCATCTAGGACTTATGACTCATGTTACTGACAATTTTGGATAATGTATCTCTTTTGACAGCATTTAGATGGAACAAATTGAAATAGAAGTCAGTTATCTCTTTCCTCATTTAACCATGGTTGGCTCACTATCATAGACTGTCTCAATTTATCTTAGACTTAGCATATACAGAGCCCTTTCTTTTCTCTCCGAACACACTTATAATTGATATATCACTAGAAAGATGAATTCATCCTGTCATGTAAAGGGCGGTATGCTACCTGACATAAAGGATACTAGGTTGTGCTCCCAGTCACAGGTTCAGCCAGCTTGTCCTCACTAGTTGCAGTTATGATTACTACAGTATAATTCTTTAGGATTTTAATCTAGCTGGTTGTCGCATATTTTTTAGTACTTGTTGCCCCATATAAACATGGCATATAGCATCTACTTATCATATCACAGATACAATTATGTGCTAAGTTACACATAGCCAGTGAAAAGATTTATATCAAGTGTTTGTATCAATTATAGGGCAGCACAGTGGCACAGCAAATAGCATTGTCACCTCACAGCAAGAGGTCCCCCAGTTTGATTCTTGGCTGGGGTGATTTCTGTGTGGAGTCTGCATGTTCTCCCTATATTCGTAGGTTTCCTTTGGGTGCTCCGGTTTCTTCCCACATTACAAAGACATACAATAGGTGGATTGGATACTCTAAACTGGCTATTGGTGTGAGTGTGGTGTGGAAGAACTACTCTGACAGACCTAGCCAACTGATGCTGTAAACATTGGCTCTAGATCATTGTCACTGTTGAAGTGACACCCCAACCCCATGTGCAAAAAAGGGAAAAGGTGTTGTGGATGGTTGGATGTTCGTATCAATTACTCACTAGCCACATAGGATAGGAATGCAGCATATAAGTTTATCCTATTAGCTACCAGTAGGAGTAGATATGCAGAACAGGTATGAAAGATGAGACTTATCATGTTGTAGCTTGAATGAACAGCCTGTGACATCCATTTATGACCCCAGCTCGAGTTATTTAACAATGATCTCTGTGCGAAAGGAAAGAAATACTACATGTCATGTAATCCAGATTTAGATCTGATGAAGCTTGTTTAAGGGCAAAAGCACTCATCTGTTTGTTTTGCAATAAAGAAGTTTTGATTTCTAAACACTTGATTACTCTGAAGTCTCAAATGAGTTTGTCTACAGTGCATGATTCTCTTTTTCTGATTTTTTAGAATTCTCAGCCAGCAGCTTTGTTGCTCACAAGTACCAGTTTTTCCTGTGGTCTACACACACACACACACACACACACATATATAAATATATATATATATATATATATATATATATATATATATATATATATATATATATATAAAAGCTTGGAACACACTTGAAGAAACAAGTGCTCAAGCTCCCACCAGTGTTATCAGCTTTGTCTACATAGCTCTCCCAACACCCTGCGTAATAAACTTAACAACCTGTCAGAACACTGACTCTTAACACTAAAACTGCCTTGCCACTCCCTTACCCTAAAACTCCCTTCCCATTCCCTAAACTTATAATCCCCCACTTCCTAACCCTAAAATTCTCTTCTTGCTCTGTATCCAAAACTCCCTTCCAGTTTCCTAAAACTAAAACTTCCTTCCTGACTGGTGCCCTAATCCACGCTTCCATCCCATCTCACTCCCTCTCCATGGCTTCCACACTTACCTTGCTCAAACTGGAATAATGTGTTCCGCTAAGTTGCTGCAGCTGCTTGCCTGAACTCTTACTTGTGTATGAGCGCAAGCTGTAACCTTCCTGAGCTATAAGATGCTGGAGCCTCCGGCTTTGAGACAGTAGTCTTCACGTGCTTGGGATTTTAGCACTTATAGTCTCTCTCTCTCTCTTTTTGAATTTGACGGTGGAAGATCAGAAGGCTGTGGGTTCAATTCCCAGTCTAAGTAGTCGGATTGTTGACACTACCCTGCAACATTTGGGGGGGGGGTGCGCTCCTGAAAGTGTTGTCCTTTGGCTGAGATGTGAAACAGAGGTTCCATGTGCTTGAGTTGATGGCAGCTTAAGTGGATGTAAAAGATCCCATGGGACCTATTAGAAGGAGTAGGGGTCCTTTATTTGTATTACATTTACAGCTTATTTACACCAGTATTATATATTTACATATTTGCATATTCCATTACCAAAATTTACAGTGAAGAACAACTCAAAATATCTTCCTTACTGGACCCTACTCTTTTTTCCACAACCATCTTATTTATCCTTTTTATAATTGCTGGAAAACTCCATTTCCCATTAAACATAATTTCACTAAGTCTTTCATTCCAAAACATACTATTTTTGTTTTACTCTATTTTTAATATACCTATAATATCCAAACACTGTCATATCCATGTTCATATCTTTTTCTTTTGTATTTCCAAATAAATTCTCCTCACACAGTTTTGTCCACAACTTTCTTACTCTTTTACATGTTAAGAGCACACATTCTGCTGTTTACTTTTCGCCACAATATAAACAGACTCTTTCACTTTTTTATATGGCATGCTACTTTTAACAGGACGTTTGTTTATACTTAACCTTCATAAGAAATCTTAACGTTCTAACCAATTTGTATACCATTTATTTCTGTTTTAATAGCTTTTACTTTTCTTTCTTGCAAATTGTACCATGGGTACATACAAAATTATTGATCCATTACCTCTTCATACTATATTATTCTTTCTTTTTTTTAAATCATCAATCTTTATCTAGCATACTCTTATCTTGTATAAATAATTTTGAATTTCATCATTACAATGTCCTAGTCTTTTCTTTTATTAGATTTAGCTACTTCCCACATCCATTTATTTACCCTCACCATATCCCCATACATGAAAATTTCTTATCTCAGCTGTAACAATATTAGCAATACAATTCAGTCCTTAGATGGCTTTCTAAATTTCTGTCAACCCAATACTGCCTCAGTAGTTGAAACTTAGTTAAAATAATTTGCCCCTCTACCATCATATACAGCCAATTACTGCCATAATTACAAGTGTGGTTAACCCACCATTAAAAACTAGTGGAGGTATACTGGTCATAATCAAAATAATCTACATGTTCCAATTAAATCTTCCAAACACTCACTGAATAATGCTCTCAAATGTGTAACTACTAAAATTACCGCAGGACAAAACATCACCATATTTGCCTCTTCGTTTATCATCCTACACCTATGCCTGTTTCTTGACATAATGGTCTTCTGTATAGCCTCTGCTTGAATAACCCGGAATCTAAAAGTAATATAATTTAGCTTAATGACCATAACATATACTGGCCAGAATAAATTTAATCTGATTGCCTTCTCCTATAATCTAACACAGCTCATTGACATATCAGCTAATCCAAATTCTTCCTCCTCTTGGAACTCCTCATTTGATATTGTCCTTCTCAATTAAATGGAAAGATATTTTACAACACTGTTCTTCCCATGATGATTTCCCTTTTATCTATCTCTTTCTCTCTCAAACTGCATAAATGTAAAGCCCCCATAATAATTACATGTAGAATGTTTCAGCACCATACAAATTTTGCTACTAGATATCCTTCCACAGCTATATTGTTCTCTACTTCATTTAGTAGACAATCCCAACGATTGCCATACTGTTTTATATAATACTCAAACCTCACTCCAAAAACCCATCCACCTGCTCACGGCTCATCTTCTTAGAAGTAATTGCTCTCCCCAGTTCACCAAATGACGCAATGAATTAAGGAAAAATAGGAACTTATTTGGCAGAAATAGTAAGCTTTTCATGACTCAACCTTATCAAACAATATAAAAAGCCAGTGAAGAAACCAAGTATCAGTTAAGACAGCAAAATGTAAGTGATGTAAATCTTTCCAACATGCCTTGCCGGAAACTCAAATGCCTACTAAATCAACATTCCCAATGTAAAAAGTAAAATGTATTCAGAAATACTAGTGACATTCCCCTCTCACCAACAGACTCAGATAATTTGATTAGCAACTACTTTTCATTCTACTGGCTCAACTCCTCCCTTTCTTCTACCCTTCCCCCGCTGTCCCATTATAACCCGTAATCCCGGAGTATGGGCAAACAATCATTCTAAAACATGACTGATTCAAAAGGACTTGCTCTCAGTGTAAGTGTAAGTGATTTACTTTGGTACACATCTGACCTGATTCCAAAAGATCTGTTCTTAGTGTAGGTGACTGACTTCAGTGTAAGACCTATCTATGAAAAGGTATACAGCAGGGGCCAGACTCCAAAAGACTTGCTTTCAGAGTAAGGTGTGTATTCTGATAGCAAGTCTCAAAGTGATTTATTTTTGAGAGAAACTCTTTTGGAATGTAGCCCGTGTTTGTTTACTACAGTTATTCAAAGTCACGAATCTACTAAATGAGATTATAAAATGCTGCCTGGAAGAGGGTAACATACAGGATTATTAGCAAGCAATACAAAGATTTAACTTTCAAAGCAGAATATTAGTTTAATTTTTCAGTACAAATAAACAGAATTTGGTTGTTATTTGAAGAAACTGAAAATATTCTTGAAAAGAGTGTTTGATTTATAAAAAAACATACCGTAGCTTAAAAAATATCATTTTGTTCAGTATTTGGTCATGTACAATGCAGCCCTGACTGGTATTATACAGAATAAGTAAGAATTTTCTGTTGACTGATGTGAAATTACTATATCAAGCAAATGACATTTGCAATCTTCAGGCATTTTAGCTCATTCAACAGCAATAGCAAATGGCTTTAACATACTCATATGACAGAAAGATGTGAAACACATCCATAAGAGAAATATTTCCATAAATATGGTAGTCTGGAGAGCCAGGTTTACCTATTACTGCTAATTTATGGGGACTGAAGTAGACACTGAGCAGAAGCATATAGTAATACTGAATAAATTTAAGAAAATGTAAATTTATGTTTGCATTGTACCAATTTTTTTCACAATCAGGAATATATTTATTGATTTAAGCAGTGACCTCCAATGACAGGATGAATGAATACCTCAGTAATATAAAGATTTCAGAACCTAAGTATAAATTAATGATAAGAAATTCCTTTTTGGGGAATCCCAAAAATGAGGAAACCAAATTTAATTTTAATTTCATAAAATGGAAAGAATTACATGACTGCAATTCTTGCTAAATTAAGTTGTGGAGTGATACTGTACAGTTTTATAATTTCTGTCACAGATATTAAATTATAACCACCCATAATATGATGCAAGTGAAAATCTTTTATCATAGGGAATCTGACATCTTGAGAGTTTCATTATTAATTGATATGCAAGGATTACCTAAAAGCAGTTGTAACAACACAGCTTCTTCAAGTAGCCCAATTGTCCAAATGTTCAACAAATAATGGGAATCGAATATTAATAGTTTGATAAATAATAGAAGTTTAGAGAAGATGTATAGAGGTTTGTCTATAAAGTGAATATATTTCATAGGTTCATAGGTAGGTACTAGGCTATCAGCCGTAGGGCCTATACAAGCCTAGCCAGAAAGGTACCCTGGCTTTCACCATCTAAGAAAATTATTTTCTTGTGCCCCTGTCGAGCAGAGCCAGAGAGGTGATCTCCGGGGTGAATTTCCTATTTCCCATCCAATCATCAAGATTTTTCTTGAAGAGTGCTAATGAGGAGCTCTGTTTGACATAGATATGTAGTTTGTTCCAGAATACGGGAAGTCTCTGGGACAGGAATCTATCCCTCCAGCATGTTCTGTTTATTGTGGCGACAAGGTTTAGGTCCCTAGAATGTATAGCTCGGAGGGATTGGGATTTCTTTAAGTGAAGCATGTCCAACAGCTCTGGGTTTGACATAGCTTTGTATGTTAGGCAGAGATCACCTCTGAGCAGGCGATATACAACGGAGTAAAGCTGGAGTTTTTTGAGACGGTCTGCATAGGGCATCTGTTTGAGGCCAGTAATCCTCTTTGTGAGGTATTTCTGCAGCCTTTCCAGTTGATGTAGATGTCTTGTGCGGTACATACCAAAAGAGGCGTTGTACTCTATAATGGGTCTAATGAGTGATGAGTAGAGGGGAACAATGACCTCTTTCTTCCTGGATGAGAAGCATTTTGTGATGAGGTGTGCCACGTAGAAGGATTTCCTGACTACTGTGGCAATGTGATTATCAAAGGAAAGATGACTGTCCACCTGTGTTCCAAGGTCTCTTATCATGCTTTTAGTGTTAAGTAGACTACCAACTATGTGGTAGCTCATGGGTACAGAGCTTTTACCAAAGTGGTCACTGACAGTGTTATAAATTCAGTGACTGAAGGAATCCATACAGGATGTGAAGGCTTCCAGCCCAGCTAGCTGGAATTTTGTAAATAATTCTATGTTATTTGTGAATAGTAATATGGTTTGTATGCTTGTCTTACAAATGTAAGAAAACCATATGTTATGTGTATATTAAACTGTATGTTATGTGCTGAGCTTCAAGAATGTAACCACAGTGTACCCTTCTGGAAGAGAACAGTTAACTTGCAAACTCTTGAGAAAATAAGTGAATTGTTTATGATGGTGTTTATCTCAGCTAGGAGACAGTATGTCTGCAGCTAGAACTCTTTCTGTTGTCTGGAAACAGAAATAATTACAGGTTTCAAAGGTAAAAGTGTGTAACTGTTTTATGACTTCCAGTTCCAGGCAAAACTTCTAAGAGACAAGTATTTTTGATACAGAAGTGTCAAACAGTGATGTCACCCAGCTAACCCAGCAGTAATGTGTATTATTAATTTAAGAACTATCTCTCAGAGAAAGTCTGTGCATTTTGTATCTTGTCTTGGATCTAGAAACATCCTCTCACCAGCACTTCTGCCTTGCTAATAGTAAGTACTAGATTACAGTGATTTCTCTTAGAGATAGATAGGAATATAGCAATATTAGTTTAGATGTTTTATGTATTTATGTGAGACTGCCCTGCAATGTTGTTTTAATGTATTTTCTGTGATTCTGAACTCTGTTCTCACTGTGTTGAATTATTGAGTATTGTCTTGTGCTTTTATTATTTATTATTAAATATATTTAAACCTTTTAATTGTGTCTGCTTTGTTTAGAGATATTTAAGCTCCTAGAGTTCTTGTATATGTATTTGGTGACAATGTATAGGCCACTCCTAAATAGCCTTAGTCTTGGACACACGTACAATTTGGACACTAGTAACATTACACAGTAGAATTGGTCACCCTTTGGGAAGCGTCTTATAGTAGCTGATAGTTAGAGCTGATTGGTGGCAATGATTACTACCTTATAGTTTGGGCAGAAGGAGGCATAGCTAGTAAACCTGTGCCAGCCTTCCCCAGGAGTGTCTGTGTGTTTGCATATAAATCAAATCTCAAAGTGTGTGTGTGTGTGTGTGTGTATGTGTGTGTGTGTGTGTGTGTGTGTGTGTGTGTGTGTGTGTGTGTGTGTGTGTGTGTGTGTGTGTGTGTCAGATACTTGGGCAGAGACACAAAGCACTGGTTGGACAGAGAGAGTTCTGGAGGTTTTGGCTTGACCACTCGGCTGAGATATTAACCCTGTGCCAGTGGGGAGTCTTACTGGGGATCTGGAGAGAGAGAGGGAGAAACCAGCCCCAGACTGACTGTGATCTCTGTGTGCTCTTAAAGAAAATTGTACTTTACTGTGTGTGTGTGTACTTGTCATCCTCCCAATGTGCATATCCCTCACTGGTGTTAGTGGTGAGGATTGAGGCTCCTTGATTACTGGGCAAGTGCAGGGGCATCACACAGGAATGCTACTAGAGCCTGTGGTAAAGTGACCAGAAATGCTAAGACATTTAAAGGAGAACTCTACCATATGCCAAGTTTTTCTTTCCAAAAGTGGACTTCCTTCCCTGTAATTTAGAACTAAATGCTCCACATACAGAAAAAAAATGTTTAATAATTATTCCATTTGTTTTATAGCTGAATTTATTTTTGCTAGCCTTTCTTTCCTGTGTTTGTCTCATCATCTATTACATCATTAAAGCTAAAAGGGGCAGAGTAATAAGGTTAGGTCATTTATTACAGCTACAGAGCCATTAAGAGAACAATAGCGCTTAATCATTGCCATTTAAATGTGCCTTACCAGTCACAGCTTATCAGAATCATACCTCAGATAAATAGTGTAGCCTGGGGCTGCAGGCAGGAGTCTGAGTAAAAGCATGGCTTTCAAGCCTTGTTTCAGATGCAAATGAACAAAAAACTTCACTCACACATTAGTTAAATTTTTTTTCTTATTACAGACGAATTCTCGTTTCCTTTAATCAAAGTAACACAAAAAAGAAAACATTTTCTTCTTAGTCTCCCAATGTTCTGTCATAGCTTGATACTGTATTTTCTTCGTGAATCTTGTTATACAGCATACTTGCATTGTATACGGTGTTTGTTCTAGACAAGTAAGTAAGTTAAGGAAAGACGATTAGCATCAAAAACTCTAATTCTAGCTACAGCATTAAAAACTGTGAAAGCAGCACAGACCAACTCAGCCCAAGTAACACCTATTAATCGTAGGAGTGAGATTTCTCACATTTGAGTGCTGAAGTGCAGTTGCTAGTTTGAAAAAAGCAACTTGGCTACATTATCAGTCCTGTCATTCAAGCATTCCTTAAATGTTGCATCAGAGATTACCACTAATAGAAATCAAAGGAAGTAAAGTCATGAAATATACAGTAATTGCTGACTTTTCAAAAGTAAGTGGTCACAGTGCTGGTGTAAAATGATGGACAGAAAGAACGACAGCAAATAATCCTCTCATTATAGAGTTTTCTTTCTGTTCCTCTAAAATGACATCAGAGAGGTTAAATAATTGATTCTGAAGCTAAATCATGTAGCATGGCATCCTCCTTCAGGCCATTTTGGAGTGTAATAAATTAGGAAATGGCAGTCACCACTTACTTTGATACAAAGACATATGCATCTCAGATTTGGGGTGTGGCTCTCCTTTAACTAGTTTTGTGATGCGATGAAATGTCACATTGAGTATATAAGTCCATCCTTTATCTCTAGATTGGACAGATTACTCAAACTAATCTGTGAACTACTGTTATTTCATAAAAACTTTAGATTTTTTTTGCAAGATTTAAATAATTATTTCAAAATTCACAAAACTGAATCTTTACAAATGTAAATTAGCCTCTGGAAGACATTCATATTAAAAACAGAGCCTGTGGTAAGCAAGCTGATTTATTTATTTATTTGACATTTGTTAACTGGAAGTGCAGCGGTGGTACGGCGGTAGCGTTGTTACCTCACAGCAAGAGGTTCTCCCATGAGATTCTCGGCTTGGCTTGGGAGTGCCTTCTGTGTGGAGTCTACATGTCCTCCCCGCGGGTGGGTAGCATTCAAAAGACATGCATGTGTAAATGGGCATGCCTTCGTTGAAGGTTGGGTGTTGAGCTGCCACCTCAGCGTTTCATAAAAATCTACTGCCACTCATTAGCAGACCGGAGTTCTGCTGTGGCGACCCCTTACCGGGAAAAAGCTGAAAGACAAACAACAACAACATTTGTTAACTGGGTTGGTCCAACTGAGCTAGAGGCCCATTTTCAGTGGAGACCCAAGGAGAAAAGCTCCAGGAAATTACATACATATATTCATAGAACACAGAAAAATATATTTAAGTTATACAGAATAGTAAGAGTAAAAAGTAAAAGAAGGGATATACAAAAAAGTTAAGCAAAAAAAAAAAATACAGTTACAATAAACAGAGTGTGATCAAATTAACAGAATGTGGCAATTTCGAATATGCAGAGCATGTATTTACAGCTAAGGCATGTCAAGTACAATACAGAGGCAGGTCGGAGTCAATGAAATATAAGAGTGTCAGTAACTACAAAAGTAGAATAAAATACATACAAAATTACATTGTTATTAGTTGTAGTAGATACCTAGTAGTCACACTACTAGCTGAGTAAAACCACTTATAAAGGAAGATTGCAAGAAAAGTAGCCATAAAGTTATTAGAGGAAGAAAAGTGAGTTATAGGAAGAGAGAGATAAGGTCAGTGAAATGGGAGGGTTCATTTGGGTTTCTGGCAAGGGCAGATCCATGAGCTTGAGAGATAAAGTTTAGTTGCTTTTTGAATTGATTTGTATTTGGGATGATTTGAATAAAGTTAGGAAGTTTGTTCCAGGCTAAAGACACACTGTAATTGTAAAGTAGTTTGCCAATATTGTTGTTGGGTTTATGTATATCAAAGAGTTGTTGGTCAGAGCTTCTGAATGATCTGGTGGGGGTGTAGAAGGAAGCAAGAGTAGAGAGGGTGGGGCAAGTAGTAGGTTTATGTAGGATGGAGTGTGCGATTTGTAGCTGTGCTATAAGAAGTTGATGGGGGAATTCTGGCCATTGCAGTTGTTTTAATGCAATGCAATGGTGTGATTTATAAGACTGGTTTGTTGCAAATCTGGTGATTTTATTATGTGTTTGTTCTAGTTGTGAGATTAATGTGGATTGTAAGTTTGTGAGGATGGAAATGGCATACAGAATGTATGACAGTAGGAAAGCTCTAGTTAGGGATAGTTGTCTGGTCTAAGGAATTTTTTGTTTCAATATGGTAATCCTAATTTTGATGTGTCTTTTTGATGCACTGATGAATATGCTGGCAAAATTTAAATTGTTAATCTAGTATGGTGCCAAGGAGTTTTGTATGCAGATCTTTGATAGTTTTATTTAGTGAAGAGATGGAAAAGGTGGATTTGTGGTGTGAGATTTATCTTGGTAGGAATAGTAAGAGTTTAATTTCTTTAGGGTTTAGGATAAGCTGGTTTTCATTAAGCCATTTTTCTATGGCAATGAATGTGCTTTGTGTAAGTGAATGGAGATGAAACATGTTATCAGAGTGGTGATAAGGGCTGAGTCATCCGCGTATTGGATAAGAGCCGAGTGACCGCAGGGGGAGTGGAGGTGTTTGCCAAAGATACTGAATAGAAGGGGGCCTAGGATAGAACCCTGGGGACTCTGTTTTTTACAGGCAAGAAGGGGGAGCAGGAAGTGAACCATCAGACAGATTATAGTCTAGTTGTAAGGTAGCTGGAGAACCACTGCAAAGTAGCAGGAGAGAGGTTAAGATTAGTTTTGTTAGTAGTTTAGAGTGAGACACTGTATCAAATGCTTTGGATAGGTCAAGGAAGAGACAGGACACAAGTTGATTATTATCTCTGGCCTCAGCAACTGTATGAGTAAAAGATAAGAGGGCTGTAGCAGTATTATGGCTTGGCCAGAAGCCATGTTGGGTAGGGGTTAAGAGGTTTTCATGGATTAGGCATTTAACAGTTGAGAGTGGATGCATTTTTCTAGAATTTTAGAAAGTGTTGATAGGATGGCTATTGGTCTAAAGTTGGAGGGGTCTATGGAGTTACCTCCTTTGTGCAGTGGTATGGTGTAGAAAGATTTCCAGATGCTTGGAACTGTGTCTTTTTGAACTGATCTATGTATTATTATAGAAATGGGGAAGGCTATGGATTCAGCAGCAAGCTTCAGAAAGGGGGAAGGGGTTGTTTATCAGCAGACAGCATGCAATGTTTAAGTTTATGAAGACGAGATTTGATATAGGAGGTGGGGACAGGTTTAAGAGAGAAAGGGTTTTTTGTTATTAAGGGTAGGAGAAGCAGAAGAGTTTGGGGGGCTGGAGCTATGGTCAGAGTGAGTTAGTTTGCAGATAGCGTCTATGAAGTAGTTATTAAGCAGGGTGGCAGTCTCAAGTGGTGAGTTATTAGGGAAAGGATTTGGGGTTGAGGGGTTGCCAGGGTGGAGGATATTAGTGATAGTGGACCAGAATGTTTTGGGGTTGGAGAAGTGATTAGTTAACTGAATTAAAGTTCTGTATTCCATTTGTCCATCACCAACATAAATTTTTCTGATGTTTGTTTGAAACTTTTATAAATGAATGAATAACTATCAGATCGGAATTTGTGAAATGATGGTACTTAATTCCAGAGAAGGGAGAAGTATATTTGCTTGTGACACTCAGAAGAAAAAAAAGTTACTTTATCAGTGTTCAACTTCTAGTTTGATACTTTGGTGTAATATTTTATTAAATGGAGTAAATGAGGGACACATTCACCTGAATTCTGGAAATACAAGAGAACTCCATTTGCAAATAAGGCAATGTTGATGCTTTCACTGAAGAAGTCAATTCCTAATAATTCAGGGTCTTGTAGGATTGTTAAGGACACTGGTTCTAGGGATATGGTGAAAACAACTGGATGACACAGGGTACCAATTTCTAGTACTTATAGAAATATTTATAGAAGAGAAAGATTTTTCATTAAATGTTATACAAGTGGAAGTCAAATCATATAAAGCATTAATGGTATGGAAATAACTCTGAGACAGCTACATTTTTAAGACTAAAATTATAAAAGGAATATGCACACATTTGAACACCATACTTGTATCTAATGCAAAAACTCCCACTAGTAGGAGCCTCATTATGGAGGCTGGTTTCACTGATACATCTGCATGATAATATATTGATCTGGGTAATTTTCTAATGCTAATTAACTATGTGATCTCTCTCCAGGAAATGCCAGTAGCTCCTGGTTTAGACTGCTGAGCAATTCAGAGAATCACTCAGCAGAAGGATAAGATATGACTTTTGGAGAAAAAGTGAATGCCATCAAAAGATGATGGTCACCCATTTATTCCTGTGGAAGCAGTCATGGTGCAGTTAAGTTCAATAAAGACATGAGGTGGAGTGTGTTAGCATTTGTATATGTGTGTGGACATGTGTGTACATGCTTGTGGGGGCATGAATGAAGCTGGATGAATATATGTGTGTGTGTGTGTGTGTGTGTGTGTGTGTGTGTGTGTGTGTGTGTGTGTGTGTGCGTGTGCGTGTGCGTGTGCGTGTGCGTGTGCGTTGTGAAAGGGGTGACTTTTCCAACACAATGTGTGGGCCCCTAGGGAAATCACTACTGGTTTAAGTTATAATAGTGCTAAAGTTAAAAAAGTGCAATTCAGAGATATGCTAATGAGCCAACAATGGGGGTCTTTTTCTTTGTGGACATAGCTGTTGCTTAATTGCATTTTCTCACCTTAGCATAAACTGACTGTCAATATGCTCAAGTGGTGATGAATCATTGCTGACAGCAATATTTGTAACTTGCTTATAAAGAGCAGCATCAAAAGCTTTAGTTTCAGGAGCTCTGCTTAATTTAAGTTGCAATTTAACCTCCAAAACTTCCACTAAACATATCTGAGTCTAATTTTAAAATCAAAAAAGAGTGCTCTGGAAATACAGCTGGAGAAAATAACTTAAGATCTGTCCATATCATTTTTATCTGTATATTAATTTTCACAGCATATACCACTGTGCATGTTCTATAAAATGCAAAGCCACGGTGGTGCAGCGGTTTTAGCTTAATAAGCAGGAGCTGCCTAGGTCAAGCTGGTGCCCCTAGGCAAGGGCTCCCCCAACGCCCCCCCATCACCTGGTGGTGCAGCGGTTAGCGTTGTCGCCTCACAGCAAGAGGCTCTCTGGTTCAATTCTTGGCTAGAGTGCCTTCTGTGTGGAGTCTGCATGCCCTTCCAGTGATAGTCTGAAATTTAAAAGACATGCAGGTAGGTGTGTGGGTGTGCCTTCACTGAAGGTTTGGTGCTGGGCTGGCAACTTTACAATGTAAAAATCGCTGCCAATCATAAGCAGAATGGAGATCCACTGTGGTGACCCCTAACCAGGAAAAGCCAAAAGAAGACTGATGATATATTATTCAAATCTTGCCTTAATTTCACTAGACTGGCCAAATATTTTAATGGTTTATATGGCCACTTAACATATTTTGCCACCAGAAACATGCTGTGTAGCAGCTACTGATGTGAAGTTCCATTAAAGTTCATTGTCGTATTGCTATATAGAATTATTAAGCACATAGATTTATATGAATTTTCATTTTCCAATATATGTTACTGAAGTCCAGAAAGAACTCTTTGGACAATACCTGCTTTTTCAAGTTCTCCTGTAATCCAAGTCATAAAACTGGATCAGATTTAACTGGCCACCCCTTTGAGCCATAGAAACATGTTGGTTAGTCTCCTGCAGACTGATGATCTCTCAGAAAGCAAGAATTATTTCTGTCAGGATTCTGTCCATGACATTTCCATCCACTGCTTTTAAACTAATAGGCCTGTAGTTTCCTGGATGTTTCCTACCAAGAGTGCTGCAGCCATCACCTACTATTCTCGGGGGCCCTAAAACAGTGACCAGTAATCTGCTGTAAGTTCGCTCAGATTTTTGGGACCCTTGAAGGCATCTCACCTGTCCCTATTCTTTGCCTTTTTTTAAGGAGGTTCCTTCTCACTCTTTCTTTATTTTGGTGTCTGTTCGCTTCTCTGCACTCTGCCATATCACCCTTTCTGCATGACATCTACTGTTTTCCTTTGTAGAGAAAGAAACAAAAGATTAGGACCTCTGTTTTTTTTCAATGTTTCTGTGGTTCACTTTCTATCCTTTTCAGGATGTTCCATTATGCTTCTACCCCCTTTCTACTACATAGCCAAAGAAGCCTTTGTTCACTCTCATGACACTTCCTGATAACTCCTTACCAGCATGAACCTTTGCTTTATTTATCTCTTTTGTTGACCTTCTGCTTGCCTGTTTGATTCCTTCTAATACCCTCTCCCTTTTCAACTCTTATGTGCCCTGTATTTTGCTCTGATTGCCAGCCACATTTTCCTGTGGAGATACACTGGCTTTCTCCACTGATTTTCCTTTTTAGCATTTCCTCAACCATTGTATATAGCCCTGAGTATTGCATTTCTGACCCATTCTCATACCTTATTTAGGTTCATAGGTAAGTACTAGGCAATCAGTCTGCAGACCATTTTAAGCCTAGCCAAAAACAACTTATTGAAAATTTCCCTCTAGCCTTAAGAAGGGCAAGACAAGATAGATTCAGAGAGAATTTGAGGCTGCCCATCCAATTATCTAGGTTTACCTCAAAGGTGGCAAGGGTGCTACTCTGCTTGACATGTAGTGGAAGTTTGTTCCAGAGGTGAGGGATACATTGGACATGAATCTATCACACCAATGTATCTTATTTATCTGCTGATGAAGGCTTAGTTTAACAGAGTATTTGATGTATCATTAGTTTTGTGAAGTAATAAGAGATCAATTGAAGTTGGACCTTTCATGGCACAAAAGGCTAGGCATAGATCTCCATGGAGGAATCTGTAAGAGACTGAGTACAGAGAAAGGGCTTCCAGTCTCTGTTAATAACTCATATCTCTCATATATCTCACAGAGGATATCACTACTATGGAACAGACTCTCCATCCACATAAAACAAGGTTCATTCCTGTCCATATTTAAGTGTAATTTAGCTCTATGGATGAAAACAGAAAATTTACCCCAGGATTGCCCCCTTGTACTATTAATGGACAGAGGCAGCTCCTAAATGCTTTATCCCATGCACGGGTCCCCTCAAATTATCAATAGTATTATCCCAGTTAGTCTCCTTTGGGGTAATATAATTACTGACCATGGAATGGGTAGAGCCAATCTATAACTAAATGGGATGTTATTTCAACCATAAAAGGAGAAACTGGTTATACTTAAAATGGCCTGCAAGGACAGCTAGCCTAGTACTTACCAATGAAACTATAACTAAGATTTTTGAGGCCACTGATACTTTTAGTTATGAATCTCTGAGGTCTGTCAAGTTGTGTGATATGTTTAGGTAAGTACATGCCAAAAGATGCATTATATTCAATAATGGGTCTGATAAGATACCAGTAAAGGGGAATTAAGAATCTTTGGATCTAGTGGAGATGCTGCTGGAAATTAGATGGGCTAGATAAAAGGCTTTCTGAACTACTGTGGAGACATGATGGCCAAATAGGTTCTTAGGTTCATAGGTTCATAGGTTGATACTAGGCTATCTGCCCTAGGGCATTTACAAGCTTAGCCAGAGTGTGTTTGGCTTTCACCACCCTTCTTAGATTAGTTGACTGTGCCTCTGTATAGTAGGTCACAGAAGATAGCCCATTTAAGGGTAGTTTACCGTGCCTCTGTCTAGCAGTGACACAGAAGAGATCCCAGGGGTAAATTTACGATCTCCCATCCATAGAAAAGGTTGTTCTTTCCCAAGGGGGACACACACAAACACACAGTTGCCCAGTGCAGGATTCAAGCCCCTACCTAACTACTTCATGATACTAGAGGAGTACGCATTAACACAACACGCTATTCGGATGAGAAGGAATTATCAACAATAGTACCCAGATCCCTTACAACAGTGTTTAGAGTGGTGCATCTCCCATATGGTAAGTGAAACTGTTTTGTGTACCAAAATGCACTATGCTATGTTTTTACATTTAATTTGAGACTACTGTAATTGTATGAATTGTTAACATGGATTAAGTCATGTTGGGGTAACGGTGACTCAGTTGAAGATCGAATGACAACAATCAGTTGACAGTCATCTGCAAGCTTAGTTAACCATAGACCAGAAGTGCTGTCCTGAAGGTCTAGGAAATATTGCCAAATAGGATAGGGCCCAAAATCAAGCCCTGTGGTACACCACTAGTAACTGTTTTGCTTTCAGAAGTGACACCTGTTACTCTAACCACATGGGGTCTGTCAGACAACCACTTAGCTATCCATCCAACAATGTAAGAATTTATGTTTTGATTTCCAAGTCTATCAATAATCCCTGCATGGGGAATAGTGTCAAAGGCCTTGGCCAGGCCTATTTATGCTGTATGCACTGCATAGTTACTGTCCACTGCTTACTTTTTGAAGAAATTAATGAGGTTAAAGAGGCAGGATCTTCCTTTGATAAAGCCAATCAGGGTTAAGAGATTTTCAATGTCCAGATTAATGATGTCTGAGATAATGCACTTCATAGCTTTATATATGAGGATAGTGAGATTAATGGGTCTATAATTTCCAGGTTCTTTGGTTGGGCCACCCTTGTGTAAAGGCATTACAATGGCTGTTTTCCAGACTTCAGGAATGTGACCAGTGCAGAGTCTTAGATTAAACAGTTTAACTAGGGGTTTGAAAAGGCCACCTTTGGCACTGATAATCAGGCAACCTGGTTTGTTGTCAGGGCTTGTGGACAAAGTATTCTTAGTTTTTGAAAGGGCTGAGAGAATTTGTTCCACAGTAATTAAAGAGGTGGCTGTAACTGTGGAACATGTGAGTCAGCAATAACTGTGGGTGGAGTAAATTTGTGCTAAATTTATTAGCTAGGATATCAACTATTTCCTTTGGGTCAGAGAGTCTAGCATTATTGTGGACTAGTTTGGAACACTGTTGGATGTTATTTCTTAACATTCTGACATAGTTAAAGAAAGATTTGCAGATAGAGTTGGTTTTGGTGGCTATTTTAAATTTATACTCAATTTTGAGCTTCCCAATGCTTCCCTTACAAGTGTGCCCTTAAGGTTGGTAGAATGAGACCTCTTATAAGCATTAAGCAGTTTCTTTCTCTTGTTATATCATTTATTTATATGAGACTTCACCAATAGCGGTTTATTTTCAAACTTCTCATTATATTTGTTTTGGATAGGGGCTGCCTTATCAATACAACTATTTAAGTAGGAGTAGAAGTCAGAGACATAGGTGGCAGCTTTAGCAATGGGATGCTTCAAAAGAGGATTACAGCAGAATTTTATTGTCATCAATAAATGAAGGTTTGCTTTTCTTAGAAATCCCTAAACACAGATAATTACTGGGGGATGTACCATTAGTTTTAAATGAAAAGGTTACTAAATAATGGTCTGATTTAACAAGACACAATGATACATATGGAGCTATGCAATAAGTGGACATATTTGTAAGGACTAGATCCAGGATACTGAGGTCCCTAATAGGATGGTTATCTATTTGTGAAAGCAAGTTAACATTTCTAATGACAAGAAAGTGCTGGACATGCTGATTATTGGCAGTGTAGGTCAGCCATTTTATTGATGGATAGTTAAAGTCCCCCAATAGAAAGGTCTTGGGGTTTAATGGGAATTTCAGCTAATGTGTTAAGATAGCTATTGTGCTCAGAAGGGGACATAGAGGGTGTTTTATAGCAAGCTATGAAGTGGTAATTAGTCTTGTTTGGGGTGATTTGGAATTCTAGGAGTTCACATGTGGTATCCTAAGGAATCTGTCATGAGGTGATGCTATCCTTGACAAATACTGATAGTCTCCAACAATTGCCAATGGATAGGCATCATACCCAGGAATAGAGGAAGCACTTTCATTGGTCTCAAACTATATTTCTGTAACTATACATATATGAATGTCTTCACATTGCAGGAAAGCCTCAAGTTTAGGCCTTTTTTGTTAAGACTCCTGACATTAAGTAGAGCCACATTAATGTGTTCCAAATTTGAATTTAAAAAGTTGGAATATCCACCAGATGAACTCTGTCTAAAAAAGGCACTATGGTGACAGCAAAGGCTTTAGCCAGAATGGAAAAGCAGTGGCAAGAGAGGTGAAGGCCATCCCTCGCAAAGCAGGATGATTTGTCAGCCATCTCATCCCAAATTGACAGATACTGGATTCCCCCTAGAATGACACCAACTACATAGTCAATTATTAAAGCCATTTAACTTGTCTTTGAATTTCAGCATCATTCTGGGTGATGGTAAAAGACCACTGAAGACCAACATATTTCCTGCCTCAGATACAGGATAGCAAGCTGTATGCAAACCTCTCAACCTCTTAAAGCAATAAATCTAGACAAATTCATAATAATGGGGTGCAAAGACCCAAAAATAGGGACACTTTTTAAATATTGCTCTTACAAACTTAACAAGTTGATATAATAACACTTTTTGCATTAGCATGAACTTTCTGAAGGGTATGAAGTCTAACACTGAAATGTCTGTCATTATTTTCTGACTTCAAGCATTAATGGTTTTCCAGAAAATCTGAATTTTATGAGAAGCAGGCCAAAAGTATGAGGCAAAAATCTGGACATTCTGTGAAAATCTGGACAGTTGAGAGGTATGGCTGTATCATATCCTTCTGCATGTCCCTCTGGGTTGAGTGTCTGAGGTCATTCTCCATCACATGGACCACTATGAGGTCATGATCATATTTGTTAGGATGGAGGGATCTAAGTGCCCTTGCTACTTTCCAGATGTTGGCTCCAGAAAGATAGCTAACTGTCACTCCATTTTTATCCAGACTGAAGAGCATGGTTTTCATATACCTTATGATAGAATCACTTATTACTAAAACATTACCATGGTCTGATGCAGTCTCAGTGGGCCATAAGGGATTGGAGTCTGCACCTTTGTGACTCTTAGAGGTGTGCATCTTATGTGTGGGTGGGAATGGTGAAGGTAGGTGCGTTGCTATGTATACTAATTTCTGAGGTTTCTTAGTCTTCAGCCTGGGACGCTTAGGCACACACACACACACGCACATACTCACACGCGCACACACACACACACACACACGCGCACACGCACACACACACACACACACACACACACACACACACACACACACACACACACACACACACACACACACACACACGCACACACACACACACACACACACACACACACACATTTCATACTTTTCTTCACTCACATAACAGATGCACCAATTTTTTCTTCCTTAAGTAGGGATAGTAGGCTAAAATAAAATGCCCTGTCTTTCTAACTATGCACTAACTATAATTGTATAAATCTGTAAAACCTACACAACTAAATCTTTACAATGATTTATCTGGCAAGAAGTGAAGATATAAACTGCTAGCCAATAGTTTTAAACAGTTTAAAACAAATCAACAGCTGCATAGCAAATCAACAAATTTAACCTATGTACCTACCAAAAAGATTATAATGAACAATTCATTCAAAATGTAATAATCATAATTCAAAAGTTAACAAATATATTATTAATAAGAACAGAAAAGTAAACTTATGTCATTTAAAGATGAAGCCTGCCCAAAGCTTCTTCCCTTCTTTGCACTAATCGTACTAATTAAGGTGTACAAAACACAGAACCATCAAAACTAAATCAGCAAGACCCTAGAGTCTGAACTACAAGCTGAAAATCAACAAACCAAAAACCTTAAAGTTTTTTACACTGTTGTAAGCGACTCATATGTAAACTGTAATTCAGACTAACAAAATCCTAGTAAGCAATTACTTCAAAATCAAGACAAAACTTAGTTTAATAAAAATAAAAGTTGAAAAAAATAAAACAAAAGCTGATGCTAGCCCAAAGATTTTCATTTTTTTTAAAACTTTTTGCTAGCCCAGAGCTTTCCTCTTGTCTTATTTCCTCTCTAGTCTGGCAAATCTAGAATTAATAGCATACACTGCCACCTTTCAAAAAGAATCTGTTATTGCTAACAATTTATCTTCTTCTTGCCTAATTTCTGTATGGACCTCATTAACCCTTTGGCTAATATTGTTGGTCTTGTCTGTTAACCTAATGCATTTCACTATTGTCGCTTATGGAATATCATGGGAAGCAAGCAGAGCAAACTTGCAGCTAGATGTAGGACTCTTTATTCATGTTCACTAAGCATGTGTTTATTTAAATTTTAACTCCTTTTTGTATTTATAGATGTTGGTATAAACTGTGACAGGCATAGCTGAGTATAGCAAGGGAGAAATCATCAGAAGATAAAAGAATGCTCCTTAGTCAGTATTTTAGGACTGGATTTTTATTTGACATAATCTATACAGCATGGAATTCATTATGCTTCCAAAGAGGTCACAGTACCCTCCCACCAACATTGATTAAACTGTGTTTTTTTTCTGGATGGCTGTTAAATTGAATTATTTAGACTATGTGTTATATTTGGGACTTTAAAACTAGCTTTTAGGTCAGAAAGATGAGAACTACTCACTTTTGTTGTTGTTGTAAATGCCTATACATTCTATTATATTTGCTTGTATATTTTAATACTTGTTATAGTTTACTGATTCTGAAGACTCCTTAGCAAGAACATGGCTCTCCCTTCCTTGTAATATTTTACAGTGCATGGCTTCTTCTCTTCTCTTCTAGCATGCTCATTTTATTGCATATTATTTATTGCTGTATTAGTATATGTGATTATATTTTTATATATCATTGTTGTTGTGTCTTTCGGCTTTTCCCGGTTAGGGGTCGCCACAGCGGAACTCCGGTCCGCTAATGATTGGCAATAGATTTTTACATGCCGAGTTGCCAGCTCTGACGCACAACCTTCAACGAAGGTACGCCCATTCACGCATGTCTCCACACAGAAGACACTCTAGCTGAGAATCGAAGAGGACAATGTCTTACTGTGAGGCGACAACGCTACCGCAGCACCACCACCGCAATATATTTTTATATGATATAATGATATTTTTATATATCATTACAAAACTTTAAATAAAAACTACTAATTAAAAGATTCTGAAAATTGCACATCTCCAGAGTTTGTATATGCTATATGCTGCAGGAAGGTAATTGTATACACATACAAAATCAAAACATGAAATATAATTTTTTTGGTCTTGTTTTTGATTATAGTAGTAGCATTTATTACTTGCAAATTAAATACTACCAGTTTTGCTTGATAATCTCATTACTGTTATATGACTCACATGAATGCATCTCTTCTGTTTTCTTTGCTTTTAATTTTCTTTTTGAATTGCTTGGGTTGTAGTGTCATATAGAAGTGTAAAGGCTCTTCTGTATTCACGGATATAATTATGTATTAGTTAATCTAGATGCTGTTAAGCTTCTGTTCAGTGAAGTTTTAGAGAAGACTTTTTTCACAGAAAAGGTAGTTATTGGGATTATCGCCATAGGTTCATAGGTAAGCAATAGGTTTGCTGCCCTTGTGGGCCATTCCTTTTGGTGCTTGAATTAACCAATCTCATTTGGTGTTAGAATAACCTTACCCATCCCACATCTGAATATATTACCTCATTTGTAAAATATTATTAATTTTTGTACTTACATCAATTGTTGTGAAATTATTGTTATTCTAGTTGTTTTCTAGTATAAAAAAATGTGTTAAAATTTGTCAAGTCCTGCTGCATATATGAGACTAGCATAAACTTGTTTCTCACCATTAGGCGTTATAATTCCCAGAAGGTATACATTCCTTGAATTATTTTAAATCATGCAATGGCAGTGTGCTGGTGGTGGTGTATCACTTGCGTGAAATGACTTTTAGTTCAGCTCATACTTTTAATCAGTCTCTTTCCTATGACAAGTCTGACTAGCATGTTTTGAAAAATGATACTAAAACTACTCTGTTTGAAATCTGTAGAGCACAGCAAGGCATTAAATCGATTGCAAAACAATTAATAGCATCTTTAAACAAATTTGTAACATGATAAAATCAATACTGTTTACAGATAGAAAACTCATGATTTAAAAGGAGAAAGATATGAAATAATTACTCTAATTGTACCTAGCTAGAATAGACCATAGATTATGGCTAGCAAATCTTCCTTTAAAGAATGACCCTCAGTTTTATTAATGCCTACACTAAGTGTACACTATTCTGTGTGAGCAAACAACAAAATCATAACTCACATTTTCTTCCTCCTAATTTTAGTTTAGATTTAGCAGCCCTAAATATTGAGGGGGATTCTTAAAGATTGTGACAAAGTGTAGACTACATGTACTCTTAGTATAATCTATCTGAGTGACTAGAAAGCACAACAATGTGGTAGGGATATTCTTGAATGCAGATCAGGTGCACTTAGTGTACACTGTAGGCATTAATGAATCAGGCCATTATACAATCAAAATAGTGGTTAGCAGGGCTGTAGGTTTATTAAATTGATTACCCATCCAATACTAGCATTCAGCATCTGTGTTGCCAAAAAGTCCACATTTAAACTAAATTTGTATATCCAGTTAACCTGCTGGATCTGTTTTTTCATATTTGATGTCATTCTGTCCCCATTCATGGGTGCCATTCAAAGCAGTCCTAATAAATTCCTGATGGAATGAATTCAATAGATGTTTTCTTTTGGAGTCTAGAAAACACGTGTATCTTTAGCCAACATGATCCATGATCTGGAAACTGCTAAAGACGAGGAATTGCCAAATTATTTCATAACATTCTAGCTGTCAAGAAAAGCAAAAAAAAGAAAAGATCTAAGAATATCACAACTTACCAATTTTCCACAAATGCCTATCTTCTGTGCCACACAGCCTTAATGAGTAGATGTCTCTTTAATACTAAAGACAACACTACAAGTAAAACACTAGCAGGGCCTTATTCATTCTACATTTAAGACATACTATTCATTTAACCAGACAGTGCTTTGAGGCAACTGGACATTTAGACTAGAGTCTTTAATTGTCTCCTGGACTGCATGCCCAGTGACTGCCTATGAACCTATATGTTTTGGATTGATAAAGCTAAGGGCTGTAATTTACTCTCCAATATTTCTTATTCAGATTTTCTTCCCAATACTGGCCAACTATTTCTTTCTCTAACTTTCAGCATTTACATAATACATAATTATATCCATCAACCTCTACAATTTTGCACAGCTAATCAACTCTATAACACGCCCATCAAAAAAACTGTCTAGTGGCAGTATTCTAGACTGGATTCTAGTCTCTCATCCCCACTATTTCTCCGACAGTGGTACTCTTCCAGATCCTCTTAGTGACCACTTACCCACTTTCACTCATCGTCTCCCCTTACTCCTACATTGCACCCATAATTTTATTACTATCCGGAATCAAAAAAACTTTAATCTATCAACCTTTTCTAATTCCCTAAAAGCAATAAACTGGGACTGTCTAAAAACATTGTCTCTAGATAATGCAGTTGCCCACTTCAACTCAACATTCTTAAAAGTTCTAGACTTTCATGCTCCCTTAAGGACAAAGAGAGTAAAAATTAAAACTGCCCCATGGCTTACCAATAACACACTAGCAATAATGCGGCATAGAGATAAAGCCTGGACACACTTCCAAAAATTAGGACCACCCTCAACCATAATGAATACAAAACACTTCGAAATAAAGTAAAAAAAAACTCATCATCTCTGATCAACAAAATTACTTCTCCATACTCTAAAACAATAACAAAACAAATCCTCAGAAATTCTGGAAAAGTATCTCTAACCTCCTCAACCCCAGCAAACCAAACACCCCCACCCCAGACCCTAATACTCCTGATACTGACCTTGCCACACAATTTAACTCTTTTTTCATTTAATCCATCTCTAAATTAACCTCTTCTTTCCCTAACAATATCACATGCTCCAACTCACCCCCAACCCCCCCACCAATACTTTGCCCTGCACTGCTACCACTCCCTCATTCTCTCCCACTAACTCTCTACCCTCTTCCTCTTCTCCTACTCTCACTTCCTTACCTTCTTCACCCCCTAATACCCCCTCTTTCCACACCCTACTATTCTCACTTAAGCCTATACCCACTTCTACCATCAAAAAACTCCTTCTAAAACTGAAGCCATGCACTAATGCTCCTGATAATATCCCCTCTTTCTTTCTTAGCACAGCAGCTGAAGCAATTGCCTACCCCATTAGCATTCTAATCAACCGCTCTATCCAAGAAAGTACAGTACCCCGAATCTGGAAAAAGGCCTTTATCATACCATTACATAAAGGGGGCAACAATAACAATGTTACTAATTTCCGCCCCATTGCTATCCTGCCTCCCATCTCTAAACTCCTTGAAAAGTGTATCCAACTTCAACTCCTACCACATCTCTTAGATAATCACCTACTAACTCCCACACAACATGGATTCAGACCTAATCACAGCACTATGACAGCCCTCCTCTCCTTCCTTGAAACTATTAACAAAGCCCGGGACTCTGGTCTATTTGTCTTTACCCTATTACTAGACCTCTCTAAGGCCTTCAACACTATCTCACACAGCCTGCTTTTAACTAAACTCTCAAAACTTAACCTATCTCCTTCATCTTTGAATTGGTTCTCCAGCTACCTATCCCATAGATTTCAAGCAGTAAAATGGAAAAATGCCACCTCCTCATTACTTAATACCCCAACCGGAGTTCCCCAAGGTTCCATATTGGGTCCCCTCCTCTTTAATATATTCATAAATGACTTCCGCAACTCTATCCCTTTCTCAAACATCATCCAATATGCAGATGATTCAACTATTATTTGCTCTGCCACATCTATCCCTACACTTCTAAAGCTTACTCAAGATGCTTTTTCAACCACTGAGCAATGGATGAAATGAAATCACCTAGCACTCAATGCCTCTAAAACCAAACTAATGGTTTTTACACCCTCTAAAGTCACCTCCCTCAATATAAACACTTTCTCTATTACTAGTCAAAATAACACACCTCTGGAACTGGTCTCAGAGACCAAATTACTCGGGGTCCAAATTGACAACCAGCTCAAATTCAACTCTCATTTACAACTAAATATCAAAAAAACACATCACATACTCGGTATGCTCTATCGACAAAATCATTACCTTACTCCTGCCACCAAAATTACTCTCTCTACTTCCTTTCTTATCCCCTCCCTTCTATATGGAGCTCCACTTCTGACTAACCTCTCTGAAAACACAACTTTCCTCTTGCTACAACAAAATGGCAAAGTTTGCCACCAGCCATAAGTCCTCTACCCACCATTGCTCCTCTCTCCAAAAACTAAAATGGCTAGAACTACCAAATCTTCTCACCTATACTCAACTAACTCTTGCACACAAACTGATTTTCAACCCCTCTCTCTGTCCCTCCCTTTCTACTGCCTTTAAAATGCACCTACCTGATAGAATATTAAGGTCTAATAACCAAAATCTTCTAGAAGTGTACAAACTAACTCGTCCCCCAGGCAAAAATCTTCTATCCTATGGTCTGGCTCGCCTCTGGAACTCCCTGCCACCATCAATTCGTATCACCTCTAACCATTTTATTTTTAAAAAAATCTCTTCATTCTCATCTAGTATCCCTCTGGGAATGCTCTTGCTCCCATCCCACATAACTAGCACTGGCATTTCCCATCTTCCTTACTTCCCCTGATTACATCAGCATTTCTCTGTTTCATTACTCCTAACTCATCCATTCTTATTATGATGATATCTGCATGAATATTATTATGATATTTGCATGACTATATGATGCTGCTCATTTAAGTGTTTGAATCCTAGGACAAAATGACTTCTAAATATTTACTTGCACTATTCCTTTTTTAGTTTGTATCATCTGTTAGTTTCAATCACTACTTTGTATTAGTTTGTAACTTTTGTGTACTATTTGTTATTCTTTGCTTGAATTGTTTTTTTAAATTGTATAATTATCTTTCATATTTTTTACATTTGTATAATTATCATTCATAACCTACTGTAATCTTGATTGTTTGGAGCTTTTCTCCCCAGGACTCCATTGAAAACGGGTTCATTCTGGCCCAATGGACTATGCTGGTAAACCAACTGCAATAAATAAATAAATAAATAAATTTAGGATTTATTAATTTCTCTTAATTATTTGTTTGATATACCAGTTAATCATTTGTCTCTCCCTATTTTACAAACATGTCCAAGCAAAAATCTTAAATCTTCTAGACTTTGTTGCATACTTGGAAGCCTTACTTATGTTCTGTCATTGTCTCCTTGTGAATTACTAGCCTCTATCCCCAATCTTTTCTAACCTTATCTGATTGATTCCTATAGCTATTGTGCAGTATTCCATATACCCTGCCAATTAATCCCTTTTTAACAGAAGCTTCTGTTCTAGATTCAGCTAAAGAGTCTACCAGAGCAGGTCCTTCACTTAGGATTCCCGTATCAATGTCTGCTTGCCTGCACTCTGATATCAATCCCTAATAGGGACGGTAGTCTACAGTCCTCAGTCAAAATGTCTTCTTGGCCTCTTTCCAATCTATTACCTTTTTCTCTCTAGTTATTTCCTCCCAATACCTTAGCTCCTTTGCCATTTTTCTCCAATAAATTCTAACCCTCTCTTGCCTATTCTATGTGCCCCTAATTGCAGTTATCCCTAATGGACAAATCTCCTTTCTCCATTCTTGTTTTGTCTTAGTTTTTAGAATACGTTTTGCTACTTCTTGAATATAACACTCTGTATGGCAATTGTTATTCTCCTTAAGGATCTGTATGTATGGCAATTGTTATTCTCCTTAAGGATCTGTATTCAAAACTTCACTCTTTCCTTATTTCGTGAATTCCCCCTCCCCCATTTCATCATTATCCCTTTCCACTTTGAATTATAGATACTTGTATTAAAAAGTTGGCTAGATAGATATGAGCCTTAACTGTGTAGCTCCAAAATATATGTGGTAATCTTAAACCACCTTGTTCTGTGGAAAGATCAGCTAGTTCCACTTGACCATTGCCTTCTTCTCCTCCCCTTTATTAATTATTGTCTCCTCTGGTTGATAAAAATATACCTGACCCTGTATATAAAACTAAAGGGACTAAAACATTTTCACTGCTTGTATCTTGCTATCTATATCAATAAACAAGAGATTCCAACTTCTCAGTTTTTGCATTATCTTTTATTTAGTCTATTCCTATATATCCTTAGTTGCCATAACAGAATCATTTTAATCCATATCAGTCCATATGCCTAAATACTTCATTTTATCATGTTCCTATCAATATGGCTATTGCTGGACCAATTCATGTGTGGGTACATAGTTTACAGCTACAGCCTTTGTTTTATCTGCATTAATCTTATATCGCAAAAGGACTTGAAACTCTCTCATGATGTTCTATAACACTGAGATGTCCTTTCTGGTTTTATCAGGTACAAAATAATATTGTTTGCAAATAAAGCCATCTTTCCTTGATTATCATGTCCTTGAATTTCCTAGTTCCTTATTTTCTTTGCCAATAGCTCTAAATATAAAGCAAATAAGAAAGGGGAAAGAGGGCACTCCTGCCTGTTTTTTCTGCTCAGACAGAACTTGTCAGAGAGGTACTCTCCCATTTTAATTTTTGTCTCTGATCCTTCAAATATCCTCCTAACATTATTATTACATCAGGGAATGCAAATGTTTCCATTGCACTACTCAAAATATCCTAGCTTACTCTGTTGAATGCTTTCTCTGCATCATGACCCACCAACAACAGCAGTATTTTCTTACGCTCTGCTTCCCTCTGGATCATCATTGCTCTATTAATGTTGTCAGATGTTTGCCTCCCTTCCACAAAACCACATTGATCCATATCTATCAATTTTGTCAACACATTTGCCATTCTTTTAGCTATTAGAGACATAAACACTTTATAATCATAGTTTAAAATTGAAATGGGCCTATATGAAGTTGGGTCTGTGGGTCTTTACCGTCTTTAGGTATTACAGCCATCACAGCTTTATTCTAGGATGTTGGCGCTTCCCCTCCTTTTAAAATGTTGTTAAACAAAACCTTACAGATCTTTATGACTTTCATCTGTCTTAGATTCCAAATGTCCACAGGAACAGACTTTCCTGCAGATTTATTTTACACCACCATTTTTATCTCAACTTCTCCTATCATAACTGTTAATTCTTGAGCCTCATCTACCTGTAACTTTGCCATATTTAAGTCTCCCATAAATATTTCCATTTGTGCTCTTTCTTTATTTCCACACTGATTTATACAAAGTTTCATAAAATTTCTGAAATATCTCTCATACCTATATAGGAGCTCTGATTATTTTTCTTGATGTAGACTCTTTACATTTGGCAACAGTCTTTTCTACTTTCTGTTGCCTAAGTCATTTGCTAAAAGTTTTTGTGCTCTAGATTTATTATCAAAAAACAGTTGCTTAACAGCAATCTTTCTAAACTCATGCATATTATCCAGATACTCACTTGTTTTCACTTTAGCACTCTGCAGTTTCACCTCTTCTTGTTCTGTGAGATTCCTCTTATTCTACAATACTTTAACATTGGATTTGTCATCCCCTCAAAATAATTCCTGTCACTTTTTAGCCATATAGCTTTTCTTTTTATTAATAACTTATTTTTAAACTCCAGTTTCATTTTGTCCCACTCACTAGCTGTAACTTCTGAAGAAATTTATATCTTGTCTAATAACTCTCAAATAATTTCCACTATCCATTCCTTAAAGTCCTTTCTTTTTAAAAGGTAGGTGAGGAAGTGCCAGTGTCTCATCTTTACTGTGTTATCCTGAATTTTTATATTAATTGTCATTGGTGCATGATCTGAAATAGTTCTTAGATATGTGTTGAAGCTTTCAATTAAATGCATATGTTCATGTAAAATATAATTTCTGTCTACTTTAGCCCAGTTGTATCTTGAGAAATAAAAGTAAATTCTTTCCAAGTTCCTACTACTGAATTTGCATCTGCCATACCAAATATTTGTGTTCGGGCACCTAGGCAGCAAGACATTTCCTGGTGGTATATATGTTTGGGGACACATTGTTGAAGTGACATTCAGCTGCAAAGAAATATAGTTGCTATGAACACCCTGTTGGCAAACAGAAGCACACACTGGCATGCCCACAGCTTTAATAACCTTGTGCATGTGGGCAGAAGAAGTTATGAGTGTTTTGCTCAGTGTACAGTACATGTAACTACAACATGTAGAAGTGTGCTACAGCATGATGGAAATCCTGCATGCTACTATAGTCACATTTACGCTCCAGTATGCATTTCAGGTATGCATTTCAGGTAATGATCCCTAGACACTGTGAAGGGGATAGTAGTCCAGTCACACCAATTATAAAGGCACTGCCCATGATGCACTGCATTTTTACTGCAAATGACATACAAATCAGCCAGCCTGGTGCTGATGCCTGCCATACCGCCTGCTGTCTCATGTTGCCTTGAGGGCCATGGACATTATTTTCACCATGCATTTGGTTATTGAAGTTATGGGTATGGCACCACTTTCTTCTCTTTCTCCACATGGAATTTGCAACAGACATATTTCTCTGGAGTTGAATGTCACTTCAGTCATGTGTCCCCAGCCAAATCTACTACAGAGAAATGTCTAACTGCCTAGGGACTTGAGCTCCAAATATTTTCATAAAGTTCTTCAGACATCTACCCACTTTTGTTATATTTTCCCTTCTAGGTCACCTAAATACATCATCATTGTTGCAAATCAAATTCCAGTCCCCACCTAGAAGTAATATTCGCTGCTGAAAGCTGATTATTTGTCCCAAAATTTCTTAAGCTCCATAATAGTAGTTTAAAGTAGAATATAAATACATGCCAGCATAATCCTCCACCCTCGCCAGTAGCCCCTTATCAGCACAAACCTACAATTATTATCTTTTTCTCTTCTGTCACTACTGTTCCTCTAGCAATTAGTAGAAATACTCCCATTTTTCTTTGTCCTCACACTCCGCTGGATATCCATCCTAAACTTCTTTCTTTCTTTGTCAGATTCACATGTATACTTCTTTACAAATGTGTGTCCTGTAGCATTACTATTTGCACTCTGCATTTCTTAATATCATTCATAGGTTTGTAGGAGGTTACTAGGCTAATGGCCAATGTGCTCTTACAAGCCTACCCAAGTTATACCCTTGTTTCCTTATAGTCCAGAGAAATAGTCTGTATTTGTACCGTGTGTGATCAGCACCAACTGTTCCTGTCACGGAGGGACACAGGTGAAACCCCTGGGGTAAATTTGTAGTTTCTCATCCAATTGTCAAAGTTGCATTTAAATAGGGTCATAGACAAGCTCTGCCTAATGTGAATCAGTAGTTTGTTCAAGAGGGGTGGCAACCTCTGGAAGACAAATTTGTCTCTCCAGCAAGTTCTGTTTATGCCACAAGCTAGGTTTACATCCTTTGATTGGGTGAGCCTTGTCCCATTTGACTTGCAGATGTGTAACAGTTCCATTAAGTAGGGTCCAAGACTGCTCTGTAGGCCAGGCACAAGTCTCCTCTAAGCAGTCTATATGATACAGAGTACAGTGACAATGATTTCAGTCTGTCCATGTAGAACATGTTCTGAAGTCCTTGAATCTTCTTGGTGAGGAACCTCTGAGGTCTCTCCAGTTGCTGCACGTGTCTGGTGAGTTATATGCAAATGGGAGCATTGTACTCTATTATTGGTCTGATAAGGGAAAAGTACAGGGGCATTATAAACTCCTTTGATCTGGGCACTATGCCTTGCTACTTATGAGGTGAGCAACGTAGAAGGCCTTCCTCACCACTGTGGATACATGCAGGTCAAAGTTAAGGCCACTGTCAACCTGTGTACCCAAATTTCTCACCACTGAGTTTGAACTTAAGGGGCTATTATTAATATTGTAATTTGCAGGGACATCTCCTTTACCTAAGGGGATGGTAATGTATTTTTTTGCATTGAGTTTGAGACTGTGGCTTTGGCACCAATCATTTGTTTGCGTAAACCCATCTTGTAGTATGTTGACATCACTTGGGATTCAATGATTGCCCCCAGTTTGCAATCACTGGTGAACTTTGTCAGTCATGAACCATCTATTTTTGCCTGAACTTCTGAGAAATAGATCCCAAACAATAGGCAGCCCATCGATCCCTGTGAAACCCCAATGGTGACAGGTCTGCTGGTAGAGGTGGAATCCCCAACTATGACAGTGTGTGATCTGTCAGTGAACCAGTTGGCTACCCACCTAATGATGTATGGGTTGATTCCCAGTTGGGTAAGTTTCTAAATGATGACTGTGGGATTGTTTGAAACCTTTGGCTAAGTACAGATAGGCAATATGCACTGATTTGCCTTCATCCAGGATCTTGGTGACATTTTCAAGGAAGTCCACCAGATTCAGCAGGCATAATCTACCCATGATAAAACTAAACTGGGTCGAGTTAAGAGTCTGAAGGTCCCCTATATCTTTATTAATAAGGTCCATGATGATTCTCTCCATGGCCTTTGCAGATAAAGCTAGTTAAATTTCTGGGCCTATAGTTCCCGGAGTCAGTTGATGGACCCCATTTGTGCAAAGGGATAATGGTTGCTGTTTTCCATTTGACTGGGACAAATCCAGTGCTTAGCCTGTGGTTGAAGAGTGTTGTTCTGCTACCTTGTGTTTTAATCCATTTAATACACAGCCTGGGGTATTACCAGGGTCCATAGATACTGTGTTTTTGGCCTTGGAGAGTGCGGTTATGACCTGCCCTTTGGGGATACTAGGTGGAAGACTGGTAATGAGTAAGCTATGGGGTATAACTGGTGGGGACATGGGGGTGAAGTTTTCCCCAAACCTGTCTGCTAGCAGGTTGGCTACTACCACAGGTTCAGTATGGGTGGTACCATCCACTACTAACTCTGCGCATATCTGGACCTTCACATTTACATTTTGGATGTAGCTAAAAAATGCCTTATGACCATCCTTATCTGTAGATGCTAAATTGGTTTCATAGTTAAGTTTAGAGGATTTTACAAGATGTCTAATTTATTTGTTCAAGCTGTGGAGTGTGTTCTTCCACTTTTGAGACCGATCTCCCCTTGCTTTTGGACAGCATTTTCGTACTCTTATTCTATAACCTATTTATGCTGGATGTCCACCAGGGTGGCTTGTTTTTTCTTGAAGACCTTGTTTTGATCCTTTCTGGTATTGTTGAATCTATACTTTTGTACAGGTGTTTATACAGGGCCTTTGTGTACAACTCAGTATAGGAGTCCCTGCTGTCAGTGGGGGCAGGGGTTTGAAACTAAGAATGCCATCACCTAGGAGGTTATACTTTGCTTTGGTGATTTTTTTCAATCTGATTGCTCCTGAAAGGGAATAGGTATGATGTTGCTTCAAACAAAACTGATTTGTGATCAGACTGTACCAGGGAGGACTCCACACATGGGGTGGTGCAGCAATCTCTCATGTTGGTCAAGGACCTCTGTGTCCCTAGTGGGGTGTGAACTATCTGTTCCAGGGAATTTCTGTTAACAAAGTCCAAGAACTTTTGGGCAAGCATGTTTGTGCTAGTATATGTTTTCCATTCGATGAAAGGATAGTTAAAGCCACCCATAACCAGAGTGTTTGGTTGTATTGAGAATGACTCAAGTAGGTCCAGGTAGTTAGTTGCACTTGGAGTAACTCTAAGGGGTCTTTCAGTATAACCAGTCTGGAGGTGTATTTTTCTTTGATGAAGATTGATACTCATCCTCCTCCTTTGGTTCTTTCATGTTCATTTTGCTGTTTGAACATGTGGAAGGAATTGTAGCCTTGTATGGCTGGGGCACTTTCTGTGGCCTTGAACCATGTCTCATTGATTCGCAAACATCAACATCTTCCAAGATTAGGAGTACTTCCAGTGAGTAAAGTTTCTGATTTAGACTCTTAGCATTTAGCAGCACAATCTTCAGTTTGTCTTTAGAAGATATATTTACGTCAGGAAATTTGTTCTTGTGACATTGCCTTAAAAAGCCTCTATGGGGGTAGCAAGTACCTCTGCCAGTAACTGAAAGCCAAGAGGTGACAGGTGAAGACCATCTCTGGCGTGGTCTGTCTACAATATCATCCCAGGTTGACAGGTATTGCATCCCCCTGAATTTACACCAGAAGCTAAGCCAATTGTTAAAGTCAATCATTTTTTGTCTGTATTGTGGTATCATCCTTGGTGAAGGTAGGGACATAGTTGTCTTGGATACATAATCAGAGAGTCCAGTCATGTAGTCCAGTGAGGTACGTCTTAAGTTGTTCACTTCAACATGGACTATGACAGAGTCATAATGGTATTTGCTGTTGAGAAACTTGAGTGCATGAGTGATTTGGTGGATCCTAGCACTTGACAGGCAGCTAACCGTAACCTTCTCCTTATCCAGCCTGGTGAATGGTGCATCTATGTGTCTCACAATGGAGTCGCCTATGACCAAGACATTTGATTTAGAGGTGTTTTGCCTTAGGGGCTTGTTTGGTGAGAACACAAACCAGAAACCACAATCAATCCAAAAAAAAAAAAAAAAAAAAAAAACAGATACTTGTTGGAGTGTATTAAAGTTAAAAAAATTCCTAAGGGCCTCCGTTGTTGGAAATTTCTGACTGGTCTTGTCTCAGATTCTCCTTTGCATCGTACTTATCGTAGCTGTTTAACCAGCATGGGACTGCACTGCTTGAATTGCTGGGTAAACATAATCAACGAAGTATTGAACAACTTATTCAGGAGGCTTCCTTGTTGGATCGCTGCATACAGAATGACCTTTTGTTTCCCTCCCTGCATGGACAATCCAACAATATTTGTCATAAAACTGACTGAATGGTGGATGAAATAGTGAAATGTAAGGAGAAGAAGATGGAAAGAGATAGAATTGAGTATCAGGAAAGGAGAGCTTATCCTCAACCAATTGGATCACTGGGGAGGCGGAGTGATGGCAATGTGGAAGGAGGCATATATATATATATATATATATATATATATATATATATATATAGTGGTTGAGACTGTAGGCAATCGTGGGGAAGATGAAATCCCTTTAGAAAATGCTGCATTGAGATGCTCTATAAGGATATGAAACAGGAGGAATTTACAACAGGCTCATGGTTGGTGAAGGAGCGAGCAGAACCATCGGGGGGGGGGGGTGGAACAACAGAGGATGAAAACAGAATTTGACATGGACTTAAATGATTCCATGAGTATTGTTGATTTGGTAATGGACAATCAGGAGTTTGGTCCAGCTACTATTTATAATACAGCTGGTGATTTTAAAATGTTTCCTTTTTCTGTGAAAGAACATAGTGCTTTACATGTTGACTTGTTGAGAAAAGGTCTGTCTTTTGTGCCTGATTTTGGGACTAGAACTGAGACGGTGCTACTCAGTTTTAAATTGTATTTAAGGAAGCTAATCTTAAAAATATTGTTTAATGAAGCTAATGCTGTACAACAAAATTAAGTTATTAGAAGGAGTAGCACCTTTAATCTGCCTTTGGCCTCTCCATTACTGTTGTTTGAACATTTATGTGACTTTGAACTAAAGATATGTTTGCAAAACACACTACTTGAGGCAACTGATAATTTGAATGCTACCAAAGTTTGTTTATTGAGAGAATTGGTTAAGGACAAGATTATATGGGTTATGAAACCCAATAATGGAGGAGGAGTTGTGGTAATCAACAGTCGGATTACTACAACAAAATGTTTGAATACTTGAATGAAGATGATTTTTATGAGGAAACTTCCCTTAATGTTATTAATATAGCCTATAAGAAAATAGATTTTTATCTTCAGGATGTGGTGGAACAGGGCCAAATTGATATGGATGTGTATGTAATATTGGGAATAAAGTTACTTTGAATTCCTTCAATTTTTGGAATTCCTAAAATCCACAGTTCCCTCATTGATCCCCCACTGAGGCCCATCATGAACACTGATACTTCTAAAACACATTCCCTGGCTAAGTTTATTGATTTAAAGGTGAAAACGTTTACTGAAATGCCATAAGCATCTATCTTAGGATTTTTGGGATGTCCTCCTAAAGCTGAGGGAGGTGGAATATTCAGAGATGTTAAGCTTTTTGACTATTGATGTAATGAATCTTTTCAATGTCATACCCCATAACCAGGGGGTTGACTGGTTTCAGGAATATTTATTTGAGTAAGGGGCATTTAACAATAATGAAATTAATACCTTGTCTACACTTATAGAACTGGTTTTGGGGAACAATTTTGTCTACACTGAGGGACAATATTATCAACAGAAGAGGGCAGTGGCAATGGAGGCTTCTTGTGCCACATTATTTGCTAATGTGGCTTTATTACAGCGGGAAAAGAAGTTTCTTTTTGAAAACTTTGTTCCAGTCCCTTGGAAGCTATATCTACATTTTTTGGATGACGTATTTATAGTGTGGGACTGTATGGATTTTGAGGTATATGAATTTGTTGAATATCTAAATTCTAATACATCTTTTTTGAAATGTACTTATGCCTGTAGTAATGAGACCATTATGAGACTATTAATTACCTCGATGTCCAGTTAACCAAGGACTGTCATAAATGGGGCATAGTGAGCAACATTTATAGAAGGCCCACCTACTCTAATAATTTTTTGCATGATAACACTAGTCATCCAGAAAAACAGAAAGAGGTATTGTTAAGATATGGAGTTTGGAACAGACAAAGTTGTCACAGGACATCTTTAATGGGGGTGGCCAGGAATTAAGGGGAAGAAGCAGGAAGTAGGCATGAAAGGGATAAGCAGGTTGGAGACTAAAGGAGGAAGTGAGGTAAGGCGGGGGTTGGATCTTGAAAGCTTTTGAGGTGGGATTTGGTTGTTGGGAGTCACATTTGGTGTGATCTTGTTGTGATGCAAGATCACGTCCTAGATGACCTGAGGTGGGAGTAAGGTAGGCCTTGGGTGGTTACAAAGATGGTAAAGTTTCCTGGTTTATAAGGAGCAGGCAGGAGGACGTATTAGATAGATATAATTAATTTTTTTCTTCTCTCTCTCTCTCTCTCTCTCTGAGGGGGTAGTCTTGGGACTCTCTGGTGTTGAGTGGTGGTGTGGAGGGGGTAGGTAGCGTAGAAATGAAGAGAAAGAAAAAAAACAGAGTAAGATGGTTACAGCTTCATGATATGGAGGTGTGAGGGTTGCATGTGTTGAATGTTTGCTGGCTGTGTAGGGATTATTAGTTATAGTGGCTGTGTCATAACGTTTCCTGCAATGATGTCTTTTATTTTCATTCATTGATAGTTAGGGGAGAAAAAGTAAGTTGGTTAGATCCTCATTGTATAGTGGTGTGTGTGGGTGCGTGTGATGAATGTTGCAGGGTGAGAAGGATCTTTTGTAAATTTTCTTAGGTATTAAGGTAAATAATGTTTACCAGTTGTTTTCTATCTTGTTTCCCACTGCACTTGTTGTTTCTTGTTGTTCTTTGGTGGTTGAGTGGTTTTCTGTTCATTGGTGGTGTTTGAAACATGGTGCAGCTAGTGTGTGAGACTCAAGTGTGGAATGGCTGCTGGGGGCTATCAATGAAGCTAGCTCCCTCAGTAATCATTTTTTGTTGTCCCAGGTTTCGTTGGTGGTTAGTGGGTAGAGGGGAGGCAGCGTGGCATTTCATGGGCTTCTCTCAGCCATTAATGGCTGGCAGCACATGCACAGTAGCACCTGTGGCATTATTTAAAGCAAAAAAAAAATAGTAAGAAATAGCATTTTGAGTTGCAGGGTGAGGGTCGGCAGTTAGAGGTAAGTTCCTAGGGGGTTTCATGGTAAGACTCTAGCCCTTTATCCTAATTTTCAGGAGTTGCATTGCTGGTTAGTGGTCTGAGGTGAATAGTGTGCTGTTTGCAGGCTTTCTTCTGACCATTAGGCTGGCAGCGCATGGGCGGTAATGCCCTGGACAGAAAAATAACATTAAAAAGAAAAATAAATAAATAAATAATATAAATAAATAAATACAATAAAATAAATAAAGCTATAAGAAATAAAAAAAGTTTTCAAGATGAGGAGGGCTAGATATATCACAGGTGGCTTTGCATACCCTGCCCAATTACTGTATGCATCTGTAGTGACAGCTCTTATGGTGGAGTGGTACATTGCTGTGTCTGTAGTATACAGCACCCTGTATTTGAGACTTGGCAGTGTTGATTGTTTTGGTAAGTAAAGGGAGCTTGGTTGTATAAAAAAAAAAAAAAAAAAAAAGAATAAAAAGAAATATAATGATTAGGTGCAGAAAAGAAGGTACTTAAGTGGCTTTACTACCTTTCCTGTCCATGCATAGAAGTATCAGATTATGTTATGTTTAAAGGTGTGTTTTTTTTTTTGTTTCAGACATGTGCATGTACTTAAGGTGTGTGTTTGTATTTTCAAGTATCGAATGGAATCATCATGGCAGAGATACAGGATTTGAGCCAGGCAAAGGATTTGTTCCTGGAGATGACGAGTGAGGAAGTGGCTACCAGCATGCAGGGTCCTAAGACTTGGAAGAGATGACAGACGGGGAATAGTACACGATCAACCAGAGCCAAGTGAGCAGGTCAGATGCTGACAGTGGGGGAGAGGACAACGGAGGTTGCAGCACCAGTGGCATCACCTTCAGCCACATCAGGTAATGGCTTATTAGTCTCTGTGGGGAGGGAAGCTAAGGGACAGGTAGCAGGGAGTAAGTGCCAGGGGTTGAGTGTAGGGCTGCAAGGCAGGGTTCATGGATGTCCCAGGATCTTGCAAGATGTTAGTGTGGGCAGAGCCAGTGGTATGGGGTTGCAGACTATGGGGGGAGGGGTCATGATTTCAGTTTTGATAGTTCTCTTTCATTGCTAGGAGAATATATGGACCCTTGTTTAGATGATGTAGGGTCAGACTTTGGGACACGTTGGGGGGATTGATTGATGACACAAGCTTTAGGGCAGGAGGGTGCAGCAATCCTTTTGACTCATCACATCTCGCTTGCAGTGAAGGAGAAGATTTGGAAGGGAGAATATGTAGATATTTATGAGTTAATTGATTTGGATGGGGTGCAGTGCTTGATTGAAGCTGAGACAATGAATGGGAAAGACTTCTTGGCAGCCTTGGTGGCATTAGGTTACAGGTGTATGGGTAAGTTTCGACAGAGGACATGGAAAAATTTGGTCTTTGCTTTTATATATTATATGGTGGTGTGGTTGGAAAGGGATAATACTTTGGGCCTTCTGTTCCTGGCCTATTTTCTGACTATACGAGAGGCACAAAGGATACAACCAGGTAATACATGCTACGGTGTGGTCAGAAATTTCGCAAGAGGAAGGCAGTTGACAAATCCATGTGCTGGGAGGTTAGACACTCTGATATCTGGTTGTCCACTATGATGGACAGCTTTGAGTTGGGAAATAAAGTGGGTAAGCCAGCAGAAGGGGGTGTCGGAGTATGTTGGGCTTTTAATGTGGGGAGATGTTCCTGGACAGGTTGCAGATTCTCCCTTACTTGTTCAAAGTATATGGGCACACATTCAGCAACACAATGCGGTAGGGGTGAGAGGCAGTTTGGGGGTCAGGCACCCTTCTTTCCGGGTCACAGAGGATGGAGTGGACCTCTCATGGGACTGCAAGGGGTGCAGGGCAGGGTCAATTTTCATAGCCAAAGGGGGGATCCTTTTGGGGAACTAGGGGACACCCAGGGGACCTATTCACCTATTAAGGTCCAGGTCCTGTGGAAGCTGCTGGCACAAGATCACCGGCAGTAGCTTGGGATTTGTTGAGGGTTCTTTGAGGGGAGTTTTGATCAAGTCTAGTTTAGTGGGTGATGGTAAGGTGGGAAAAAATTTGAAGTCAGTTCAAGGGAGGGAGGATGTCCTGGGAGCTTTGATTGGGAAGGAGTGCCAGGTGGGTACGTTGCTGGACCCCTTTGATAGTCCACCATTTACTCAATTTAAAGTGTCACTTTGGGTTTGGTTCCCAAGAAGAGACTGGGTGAGTTTCATTTAATACATCATTTATTTTACCCAGAAGGCAATTCTGTTAATGATTTCATCCCTGGGGAGTAGGTTGAGTGATGCATGCATCCCTGGATGATGCAGTATGCATCATTAGAAGTTTTGAGGACCCTTGGCTGGTAAAGGTGGACACTGAGTCAGCCTTTTTTCTGTTGCCGGTTTGGGAGAAGGACTGGCCATTATTAGGCATAGTAGTGGGAGATAGATTTTATTTTGACACAGCTATGCCGATGGGATGTGCAGTGGTTTGTTCCACTTTTGAAAAGTTTATTATGGCCTTACATTGGATATGGCAAC
Organism: Protopterus annectens; assembly: GCF_019279795.1. Lineage (NCBI taxonomy): Eukaryota > Metazoa > Chordata > Ceratodontiformes > Protopteridae > Protopterus > Protopterus annectens. Next base: position 255,433,471 of record NC_056731.1, read on the forward strand.
AGAGGGTGGAAAGGCAGAGAGCGGTACCTTACCTAGATGACTTCTTGCTAGTGGGTGAGGGGAAGCGGGGGTATGAGTAGTGATACATGAATTTGTGGGGATGTGCGAGGAGTTGGGAGTGCCATTGGCTGGAGGGCCTGGTGAAGGTGCTAGATTTCCTGGGATTGAATGTGGATGTGGGTCTAGGTTTATTTCATTTGCTTGGAGAGAAGATGGTTTGACTACAGGAGAAAATAATATGGATGAGGTCCAAGAGTAAGGTTCGGGTGAGAGATGTCATGGAGTTGTTGGAGTTGTTGAATTTTGCATGCAGGGCAGTGCATCCTGAACAGACGTTTTGTAGGTTGGTGGCTTTCCTTTTGAAAGGAGGTAAAAGTAAGCACCACAGGGTAAGGGTTAGCAAGTTAGCATGGGAGGACTTAGCTTTGTGGTTACAGTTTTTACAGCAGTTTAACGGGATCACATTTTGGCAGACAGACTGGCTAGGTCAAGGGGATTTACAGTTGTTTACAGATGCAGCTGGGGGTTTGGGTATGGGAGCATATTTTGTGGGGCAATGGTTTTCAGTGCCATGGCCTCCTCATTAGCCTGAGGAATGGAAGTGGGATGTTGCCTTCCTGGAGCTTATGCCTATTTGGGCTGCATCAGTGGTGTGTCAGGATCGTTTGAGGGATAGGAGGGTAGTGTTTAATTCAGACAATATTGCTTTGGTGAAGAATGTTCCAGGCTAAGATGGCAAAATCTGCACGATTGCTGTTGGTTTTTCATGTTAGTGTTGCAGAGTTTGTTGATTAAGTTTTCTTTTACATGGGTACATGAGATTGCTGACAGCCTGTCTCATTTTCAGTTTTTAGGTTTCGGCAGGTGGCTCCAACAGCAGCAAGGGACCCCATGGTGGTACCAGATGAGATTTGGCATATTGGGTAGCAGTGATCAGTGGGTTGGTGCAGCAGTCATGGGTAGTATCCACCAGGAAAGCGTACAGTAGAGCATTGCATGACATTGATAGTTTGGTGAGACAATTAGTGGAAGAGGAATGTGTGTGGTTGGAAGACTTATTGTTGCATTATTTAGCAATGCTGAGGGTACAGGGCAAGGCAGTAAGATTGGTGAGAGTGGTTTTGGCAGCAATTGGTGTATTTGCTCTGTCAGTCAAATTAGAGGTTTGGACTAAGTACTGGATAGTTGGGTGAGTGTTGAAAGGTTGGGGTTGAGGGGAAGGCCCATCTAGGGATAGGACATGGTCGGTGACTACAGGAATTTTAAGAATGTTGCTACAGAGTTTAAGCAGAGTATGCAGAATCTCAGAGGAATATGTGATGTGGGGTACGCTGAGTGTATGGCTGTACTGCGGAGCTTTTTGTGTGCCAGAGTTGCTGGGATCTTTGGTTTGGGCTGATGTTCTGATATTGCCAAGGTCAGTGAACATTAGGTTGAGGTCATATAAAACCGATTAAGAAGGGAAAGGGGCATCTATAGTTTTGGGTGAAGTTAGGTCAGAAAGGATACGTCCGGTAGCGTGGGGAAGGAAATTCTGTGCGGCTAGAGAGGGTAGAGCACATGAATTAGTTTTTACATCCGTAGGTGGTAGGGCATTAACGGAGGGGGGGGGGTTGAATTTAGTCATGAGAAGGGCCCTTTTAAGTGTGGGCTTACAGGGGTACAAATTTTCTACTCACTCTTTCAGGATGGGTAGGGCATTTGATCTAGCGAAAGGAGGCAGTTTGAAGTCATTAAGAGGGTGTGCTTGTGGTCTTCTAAGGCATTTTTGACTTATATTAAATAAAAATTGGTATGTTTATTTTCTTGTTAATTTTTTTTTTTTTTGTTAGGGGAAACAGTTATAAATTTAGGCTATTTTTTAATGTATTGGGCAGCTAGGCAGGGTGTGGTTAGGACCAATGACATGGATTTGGGCTTGCAGCATTTCGGATGGAAAGTTGCCTGGCATGGTATTAGAGGGTTGATGTGGAACTGGATACTTCAGGTATTTACGATGTTACAGAGCCAGTGGGGTTGCCTCGAATTTTGTTGATTCACCTAACGGGGAATGAATTGGGCTGATACCGAAGAGGCAGCTAGTTTATCATATTTGTGAAGATTTTTTAGCCTTAAGGAAGCTTTATCCATCAGTGTGTCTGGTTTGGTCGGAGACTATTACCAGGTTAGTTTGGAGGGATGCAAAGAAGCTTTCTGCAATTGAGAGGGCTCGTAGGTATGTGAATTTTACACTAGCAAAACAGTTGATGGGGATGGAGGTACATACTATCCGGCACAGTGAGTTTGATGATAGAAATCCCATGTGGTGTAGGGCAGATGGGGTTCACCTTAGTGAATTTGGACTTGATTTGTTTAACTTGAATTTGGGTTGTTTTTGGAGGGACTGGTTAGTGAGGGTAAGGTGTGAGGGGGAACAGCCCATGGGGCTGGTTTGTGGAGAAGAGGGACAGGCTTGCCCCTCTTCTGTTCCCCCTCTGGCGGATAATTGGTGGAAGGAGTTTGAGGTGGTGAAAGATTAATGGTGGAGGTGTTTTGAACTTGGTGGTTTTGGATTGGTGAAGAGATGTTGAAGGTGAGCAGTGGAATGCTGCCTTGTAAGTGTAAGGATAAGCGAGCAAATGGGGGATGCTTCTTATTACAAGGGTGAGTGGTTACACTGCCCTTATGGTTAGTTATTTTATGTTTTCTCTTCCAAGGAATTGAAGTTGTGTTGTGTTTAATAAAGTTTCATGCATTTATCATTTATTATGTTAAACAATAAAGGTTGTCAAAGGTCTTTTGGTGTTTGAGTGGTTTATTAAAGTGGAATGTGACAAAATGTTTACCACCAGAGGGCAACCCACCCTCTTGATTGTCGTGGTGAAAGAGGAAGTATCAAATAAGTGGAAAGTGGTGAGCTGACTCCCTTATTATGCCAAATGAAGGTGCAATTGTGTGTAAGTAACAATGTTAGTTAACAGTCAAATTATGGTTGTTCTTTTATTACCACTTATACTAGATGTTATTTAAATGTTATTTATCATACTAGAGGTGAAAAAACAATTACTATTTATAGGAAAGGGAAATCTTTGAAAAACAAGTTAGAAGCTGGGGAAAGACATCCAACTTTTACTAACAAAAAGAAAGGCACATTTAGATGTGTGTTCCGTGGACAATTTAAGTATATTCTAGTTAAGGAGAAAATTAAAGTTAATGGTGTGAATATATGTACGTCTTTGCATTGTACCTGTAATTCTAGAGGGTGATATACTTACATAAGTGTCAGCATTACCAATGCTTCTATGTTGGGAAGACACAGCATAAATTTAGGGAATGAATGTATGAGCATATAGCTGAAATTAAAAGAAAGGATAGAAATAATTCCCTTTTTAAACATAGAAAAAATCCAGAGTATGGATTTGCTTTTTTGAGATTTATACTGTTATTAAACGTGTGAAGGATGGGTCATGGGAGGATTTTATTGAGGAAAGGGAAACGGTGTGGCAACTTAAGCTGAGATCTAATGTTTTCCTGGCCTTAATGAGTGTATTTCTATTGCCAATACGTTGAGACATATGTCTTATCAAATTTGAATTTTACCAGAACCTTAGTAAACAATGTATTGATATGCTTTTTGTTTTATGTTTTTAGGATCGTTGTGGAATTTGATTAATAATTTAATTATGTACTATTTTGTAATTAATGATTTAATTGGAAGTTCTTTTTTATTGGATGGATCTTATATTACTGGTAGGGGGATTGGTGCACCTTGTCTGCTGTAGCATAGACTAGATTCAGGCCTGCTGAATCTAGCTTTGTTTGTATAACTTGAGCACTAATCCAGGACATATTTTTTTTGGAGAATGTTCCCTTGCACCCTAGTGGCAGGAGTGTGCAGTTAGAACTTGTCAGATTGAAGACTGCTGTTACTGGGCTCAGTTCTGAGTTTTTTTACTGGCTAATTGGGTAATTTGCTTAAATCAGTTTGCTCGTTTTCTATTGTTATAAAAAAATTGTACTTTATTCATCTGCTTTTACTGTAATTGTGTTTCTTCCCACTTTATTACCATATTTTGCTTGTGCTTCTTCTTAAAAGTACTTAATTGTATTATTCTGCTGTAGTTATTACTGCTTGGTAGTAGCCTGATTAAATTGTAACTGTTATCCTAAGCCTTTTGGTTTAAGCACTTGGGCTTCAGACCAGTTGTTTTACATTAAGAAGGTTTGTGGACTGCATTGTTGTGGCAGTAAAGGTAGCTTACATCCTTCTAAGCTGGGAATTGCTGATTGAAGGCTCAGTGTCTGTTATTCTAAAAGCGCATTAGTTCTGGTTTAAGCACTTGGGCTTCAGGCCAGTTATTTTACATTAAGAAGGTTTGTAGTCTGCACTCTTGTTGGAGGAGAGGCTAGAGTCTGTAATTCTGAGCTGAGAATTTGGCTAAAGGCTTATTGTGCCTGCTTATTTGATCTGTTTCTTTTTTTTGGTTAGCTAGGGTTAAACTATTCTCGGCTCCACAAAGTCTACTCTTCAATTTTTCCATTGGAACTAGACAAACTTTCAACTTAAGCACTCAAAACATTCATTTCACAGCCCAGCACTTGCTCAAAACTCATAGCAAGCACTAATTAACCCTAGTACTAGACCCCCTATACTGTCCAGAAGGACAAGGCTCTCTATTTGTCCCTACCAGCCAATCAGTAAAACAGCTCACTTTACTTATTCAGGCATGTCCAAAGGGCACTTTAGGTGTACTCTCCAGTCCAACTGGTGAATCTGGGCATTTTGAGGCAATGTTACAGCTGCCTCATGTACACAGACAACCCTCTCCTCCTTCCACCAAACACTAATATATGCGAGAGATGCAATTATACAGCCAAACTGGAGGCAAAGCTCTCTCAACCCAAGACTGGAAATGACAGTCAAGAGGATAAGGAAAATACTTGCAACAACCACCAGTCTCACATAGACCTACTAAACCAACACTGGAAAATAACACACATAACTACACAAAAACATACTCGGAAGCTCTAAATAAAAACCTGCAAAAGCAACAGAGACCTCCAAAGCAGACAACCAAGCAACCTCCACATCTCATCACAAACCATGAAATACATTCTTCACATAATAAGTGTGCCATGAAATCACAGCCCTTAAGGCAAAATAACATACCCAATACACTAGTAATAGGCGACTCTATAGTCAGGCACACCGATGTCCCACTAACTAGGCTGGACAAGGAGAAGGTTACAGTTAGCTGCCTGTCGGGCACCAGGATCTGACACATAACGCAAGCACTCCGGTCGCTCCAGAACAAGTACAAATACGACTCTGTCATTGTCCATGTTGGTGTGAATGACCTGAGATGTACCTACCTGGACTACATAAAAAGAGACATGGAAGAGCTCTCTGATCACGTAACCCAGGCTGGTATGACCCTGAGTAGCATCCTGCCCTCACAAAGAATAATGCCACAGTATCAAGAAAAAATTATCAATTTCAACAATTGGCTAAGTTTCTGGTGTCATTCAAAGGGGATCCAGTATCTGTCCATCTGGGATGAAATGCTCAACAAGCCACGTTGCTTCACAAGAGATGGCTTGCACCTGTCACCCTTAGGCTTTTGAATACTGGCCAAGGCTTTTGCCATCCCCATAGTGCCTTTTTCAGGCAAGGCTCAAAAGACAAACACACCACCGTAAATAGCACAAGTAACCAAAAACTGAAGGTAATGCTACTCAACGCCAGAAGTCTAAACCTCAAAATGCATGCACTTGAGGCACTCCTCAGTATGAAGAACATCAATATCTGTGCAGTAACAGAAACCTGGTTTAAAGCTCCAGAGAGAGCACCCCAGCACTACCAGGTTATAACTCATACCATACTTTTCGGCCACAGAACCCGGACCGAAACACAACAGGTGGGGGTGTATCCATATTCATCAAGGATACCCACTCCTCCAGGTTAGTGGCACAGCACAATGCCTCAGAGATCATCCATGTGCAACTAACAATGGGCAAAACTGCAATTCAAATTGTAGCTTGCTACAGATCACCCACCATGACCCAGGACCCCCATTCCGTGTTTCTGGAGACACTGGAAATATGATGTTCCTACCAAATGTCCTAATATTGGGTGATTTCAATTACCCAGACATTAACTGAGAGAACTACTCAAGTACTAACTCCGTTACCCAATGCTTCCTAAAATTTATAAACTCGAACACTCTGGATCAATGGGTCAACAGCCCCACCATAGGTGACAACATATTGGACCTGGTCATCACCAACATGGGTGACCGGTGTTCTACACCAGAGGTCAGCCCCTCGCTGGTTAGATCAGACCATAGACTAATCACTCTGGATATCCACATTCCACCCCCACCCACAATCAAGGAAACCACCATGAAAAAATTTTCAAAAGTAAACTTCACGTTACTTAAGATCGAGGTGGAAAGGTTCACAGCCCCCATGCTAAAGGACAACACTGTCCAAGCTGCTGAATCCCTTACAAAGGCACTCTATGAGCACCTGCAAGAATGCATGGATCATGCTATCCCAAGCAAAACCAAGACTCACTCCTCCAAGAAAAGGAAACCAGTCTGGTGGACCCATGCCATGAATAAGCCATACAATAGAAGGAGGAAATTAGTACAGAAAATAGTAAAATCCCAAGAAGGAAAGACATCCCTGATCAGTGCCAGCAAGAAACTACGATCCCTCATAAAGTCATCCAAGGCTAGCTTCAAAAGAAAAATTGCCAAGGACTCCAAAGATAACCACAAAGCGTTCTTTAGCTATGTCAAGAACCTAAGTGGAAACTCCCAGATCTGCTCTGAGTTAGTGCAAAATGGCACAAAATACACTGAACTGACTGATATTGCCAACATTCTGGCAGACAGGTTTAGTGCAAACTTCACCCCCATTTCACCCCTAAAGGGCCCATAACCATACCAGAAGAATGTAGAGCCCCAGCAATCACTGACACACAGGTTAAAACAGCCCTATATAAAGCCAAAAATACAGCTTCATGGGACTGGACAGTGTTTCAGGCTATGTCTTACATGACCTCCAAAATGAACTAACCCCTCACCTAAACACACTGCTCAAACTCAGTCTCTCTACAGGCTATGTACCCATATGAGTGGCACACAGCAACAATTATCCTGCTCCACAAAGGTGGAGCCACAGTGGACCTCAGGAACTATCGCCCTATAAGCCTGACTAGCCTGGTCTGCAAGGCTATGGAGTGCATCATCATGGAACTCATTAACAGAGACACTGTGAACCTCCAAACATTGGACCCTACCCAGTTTGGCTTTGTTAAGGGCAGACCATGCCTCCTAAACCTGGGGGACTTTTTTGAGACAGTTACCAAGGCTTTAGATGAGGGAAAGGAGGTCCACACAGCCTGCCTAGACCTCGCAAAGGCTTTCAACACCATTCCCCATTCTGGCATTATAGACAAGCTCACCAGCCTGAACGTAAACCCCTACATCATGAGATGGGTTGCCAATTGGCTCACGGATAGAACCCACACAGTGAGAATTGCAGGCTCTAGGTCTGACTCTAAACTAGTTACAAGTGGCATCCCCCAGGGCTCAGTCCTGGGACACATCCTGTTCGGTATATACTTCTCAGAGGTACAGGCAAGCACAGGAGAACGATGGCTGACCAAATTCACAGATGACTGCAAACTGGGGGCCATAACAGGCTCTCCAGCTGATACAGACATCCTCCAGAAGGGTCTCACTGAGACGGATACCTGTTGTCAAAATCATGGCCTCAAGCTAAATGCCAAAAAGTGCATAGTCATCCCCTTTGGAAAAAACAAAGTACCCATGAACTACCACATACATGGTAGTCCTCTAAATACAAAAAATGTAATAAGTGATATGGGGACCCAAGTAGATAGTAATCTCTCCTTTGATAATCATATTGCCAAGTTGGTTAGAAAATCCTTCTATGTGGCCCACCTAATCACAAAAGGGTTCACATCTAGAACAAAAGCGGTTATTGTGCCCCTCTACTCATCACTCATCAGACCCACCATAGAGTACAACGCCCCATTTGGGATGCACCTTACAAGACACCTGCAACAGCTGGAATGACCACAGAAGTACCTCACCAAGAGGATTACTGGCCTCAAACAGATGCCCTATGCAGCTCGACTGAAGAAACTCCAGCTGTACTTGGTTGTATACCGCTTACTCAGAAGTGATCTCTGCCTGACATACAAGGCCATGTCCAACCCAGAATTGATGGACATGCTCCACCTAAAAAAAAAAAAAAAACAAATCCCCAAGAGCCACATGCTCTATGGATCTAAACCTCACCTCAACGATAAATAGGACATGGAGGGATAGATTCCTGTCCCAGAGACTCCCCATGCTTTGGAACAGGATTCCCATCTACATTAGGCAGAGCCCCTCACTAACACTCTTCAAGAGAAACCTTGACAAGTGGATGGGAAACAGAAAATTTACCCCTGGGATCACTGCAGTGGCTTTGCTGGACAGAGGCACAGGTAACTAATGAGGGAACTAATCTAAGGGGGCAGTGAAAGCCAACACATTCTGGCTAGGCTTATAGATGCCCTCGGGCAGATAGCCTAGTACTTACCTATAAACCTATGAACCTATAAATGTTAGTGGTTGTGTATTTTAGACCAGATTCTGATGAAGTCAATGTGTTTGATGAAAGCTGTTAGTCTGGTTATTAAAGTGTATTATAATACAGTGTGGTCTCATCACTTCGTGTTATCTGTTTTTGTTTTGATTGTTTGTTAGGTGAGGCACTGGTGCAAATGTTCTTATGTGTAGTGGATTCTGCTGGGTATGTATTATGTGTAGCCTGTTTGTGCTTGGGAGGTCTCTGTGCTTTAGGTATACTTTTGGAGAGTATCTCTGGTTTGTGATATGTGCGCTTGGTTTGTGTGAGAAGTGAAGTGTATGTGCTGACAACCTGTTCAGTGTCTGGTTCAATGTAACATGTGTGAGAGAGCATAGAGTCTAGATTAAAGGAATAGATATATCTCTCGCATGTTGAACTTGTATGTTTTAGGAGTAGTAGGTTGTCGGTGCACGAGGCAGTTGCTACATTGCCTCAAGATGCCCATCTCAATCAGGCTAGTTGGAGAAACAGTGGGAAACTGTCTGGCCACTATGCTAGGAGTATTCAGGGACAAGTAGTGGGGAGTGAGCTAGTTGGAATGGGTTTAGTAAAAGAACTAACAATAATAAAGTATGCTGTGGGAGACTAAGGGGTGGAGACATTCAGCAAGCCTACAAAATGCTCAGCTGAGTTGCTCACTTCACAGCAGTGGGCAATTGAGTGTGCACAGGGAAGCTAAGAAGCAGTGGAAAGTTCACAAACAGTTAACTAGGAGAAATTATGATTTTTAAGCCTTTGCACCTATAAGCAATGGTGGTAGCCTCTGCTGCATGATGCAAATGCAAGGCTTAAACAGAAGCAAAGTTAAACACTTGTTAAACAAGCTAACCAATAGTAATGCTCAATACTGAGCCTTTCTTCAGCAAACTCCACTTAGATAGGTCCTTGACTGCACTCTTCTGCCACAGGTCTGCAGTGGGGCCCTTAATGAAGGATAGCTAGATTCAGTACCCAGATATTGCCAAACAGAAAGCAACTCTGAATCTAGTCTATGCTGAGATAAAAGTGCAGCAAAAATTCAGTTCTCTTTCCTTTTTGTCTATACCTGTGAGGCCATTCAAATTCCAAAATATTATGGATATTGCAGTCATTATGATAAGAAATTATTATTCCCACCTATTATATGTGACATCTTTTTTAAATGTCTATTTTCAACTGTTGTATTACATGCACAAAGAAAAGCCTGAATGCTTTCAGAAAACATTAACTTTTAGCTTTAAAAAGTACTCTTTTATTGCCTGCCCCTGTAGTTAGCTTGTCTCCATAAAAACATAAGTTCCAAATGTACAACTGCCCTGAGCTGCAGACTTCTCAACTAACCCTAAACATTTATTTGCTAAAGAAAAACTTTTCATTACATTCAGTGTTCAGTTATTTACTTGTTTACACAAAAATGTGTTATTGGATTAAGCCTAAGGCCTTAATACAGGCATTCATCTAAGCAAAAGTAAAAGAAAAAAATATAAACTCTACATTTATTATAATCTGTGCACTTTTACATCCATACCCCCCACTTCAACAACCCATGATTATAGCATATTAACCTAAACATGGTATTGTCCAGACTTTCTTCTGTTTTTACATTGTAATGCCTGGATTTCTTAAAACTAAAAAAAAAACTAAAAAAAAAACTAAAAAAAAAAAAGAATAAAAAAGTTACTTGTTTAGTATCTTTATCACATATAACAATAACTGAAAATGCTTTACTATATAACATGCAATTTATATCATGAAATGTTTTATACAATTATTTTACTTGCAATTACTTTTCTCCCTTTTCTTTTAGTGTCCTTCCATTTATGATATGAAGTGGGATATATGCTTTTTCATCCCCACAAGTTTAACAAACCCAACAAAAGTCAAATCTTTCCAATTTTTCTTGTAAAGACATATTTTACAAATGTAATTGATGCTTTATAATTTCACATTTATTCTCTAATTTCAGTATTGCTGGTCTTCTTCCTGTTCATCTCTATCTCCCAACACAGACTTTTGTTCAAATCCAAGGTACACCAGATTCTTCTAGTCGACACCTATGCTTTTTTCTGTCTCTCAAGCATTTCCTTTGGAACATTGGAAAAGGTTTCACTGGTAAAATCTCTGAACTTTATTTTTGGAAGAATGTGATACAGTCACCTTCTGTTTGATGGCTTACTTTTTGTCAGACAAATTTTTGTATTTTTTTCTTAGCCTGTTCTGCATCAAAAATGACTTTGATTCTCCAGGAAAAAAAATAAATAAAGCTGGATACAGCAACTTGAAGCTTACACCTAGCATTTGACATTCCCTGATTGCTGGGATAAATTTACTTCTCTATTGCCTGTTGTATGGTGAATAATAATTTTCAACAAACACTCTATGATCTTTAGTTTTTAATACTTTGATTTTCTGCCACAGTTTTTTTTCAGGATCAACTCTTTCTACTGGAATGATTGCATCTTTACTCATACAGGTATTGGTTAAGTTCTTCTGGCCAGGTTTGGAGTATACACCCAATGTGCCCTTTCAATTAACAAATCCTGCTATGGAATACCAGTCCAGTTGCTTATTTGTGCTTCTACAAAATTAATACAGTCTGTTCCTTCCAGATTCTCTGGTACAGCAGAATATCTCATATTTTCCTTATGTGTTCTGTCTTCTAACTTTATCATTTTTGAAACAGCTCTTCTTGAGCAGTATCATACTCAGACAGCCTTTTCTTTGTTTTGACCTCTGATTTCTGCAGTTTTATTAGTTCATCTGAATAGCTGTTTAAAGATTCTTCCTTTTTTTCAGCCTTTTGATATCTGAGTTATGTTTTGTGTATTTTAATCAGCTCTGAGAACATTTGATCTATTTTTCCTTTTCACCAAAGCTGGAGTTTGAACTTTTTTTTTTTTTAGCTGAACAGCTGCAGGATTCTAACAGCCAGTGTTTTCTCTTCATGTTTTCTATTTAATTTTCTTTCTGGCTCTCAAAGTTTTTTGTATGTGGCATCCAAGCACTGTACTTACTAGCTAGTAACTGAATTTACTGAAACTGGCATTATCTCTCAGTTTCTTTTTTAACACTGGGAGAGCTGAAATTAAGCTATTGATCAGTGTCCAGCCATCTTGGAATTCCTGGTTGTATTTGTTTTTGATAGGTTTCTGTGTGAATCGATGAAGTTTCCTCTGCCATTCCCTGTTTTAAAGCCATCTAGGCAGGCATATAAAACATTAACTTTGGGTATTATTTTAAGCATGCTTTTCCATTTACTAAATGATTAAATACATTTTATTTATATTTTGTTTGTCATGTATTACATTCCATTATACAACGACCCCCCCATTAATATTCCGAAATGTGCACGCTGATTGGTCAACGTGCACATTGTAAATCAGACTTATACTAATGGAAAAAGGTCTAGTCGCCCGGACATTTTCCATTAGTATAAGTCTTTTTTTACAGCAACGGAGAACGCAAGATCTCTGTTGCTTTTTAGACACTGTCTCGCTATGTTAAAGGAGTTTAACATAGTGAGACAGCTTTAAAAAAAGTAATGGAGAACTTCTTTTCTCGTTTCTTTTTTTAAAGCTGTCTCGCTATGTTAAATGGGTTTAACATAACGAGACAGCTTTAAAAAAAAACAACAGAGATTATCCGTTGCTTTTTTTTAAAGTTCTCACTGTGTTAAGCTCCTTTAACATACCGAGACACTTTGTAAAAAGCATCAGAGATCTTGCTTTCTCCGTTGCTTCCACCCACAGCTCTGATGTACTGCGTAAGCATAAGCGTGCACAGTATATCAGAACTGCAGCAGAATACCAGACAGCTGCAGAAGGGCAGCAAGGAGGCATTATACAATGCCATTATTTAAGAAAATTAAGTATTTTTTTCTTAAATAATGTCATTGTATAATAGCAATAACCCACTTCTGGGTGTGAGTAATGCTGGATTTACCCATGATTGTCTTTGTTTGGCCACTCGGGCTTCGCCCTCATGACCAAACCACACCAACCGTGGGTAAATCCAGCATTACCCACACCCAGGTGTGGGTTATTGCTATATTATTTATAATCTCTTTAGGGTTTAGTGTGAATTTTTTTTTAATATTTCATTTTAAAATCCTACTTCATTATCAGCTCTTTATTTCTACATTATCCATAAGGTACAGCTTTCTGCTGCTTGCCAGTTTTATCATTGAGCACTCTTCTATATTTTATTCTGTTGTTGATTTCATTTCTTGCAATGCACAAGGACACTTGAAACAGTTTGTCTCTTTAACATCTTTTCACTAATTGCAGTAATTTCTGGTAACATAATTTTCATTCCATTGTATATTGATTAAAGATGATATATACTTAATGCCTCTATCTACTCTGTGTTGCTTGATAACTTTAATTAGGAATTATTGAATGCATCTAAATCAAAATAAATTCCTATTTAGTCTGAAGAAAAAAAAACAGCTACAAATAAAGTAATGCAAAATATGTAACATTTTTAATCAAATGATATGACCTCATGAAATATATGTGCTAATTCTATGATATACTTAAATTGTATTGTGATTTGTAAAAATAAACTGAATTTTAGGAAATACTCACTGCACCTTTTATAGTTAACGGTTACAGTTGGCCAAATGACATTTGAATTTCTTCACCCACTATGAATATATAATTATATGTTTCCTTTTATTCACTACTTCAAATTATTTAACTTGCAGTAAAAGCAGCACCGTTTTTTTTTTTTGTTTCATCTATGCTATTTCTACAACCTTGAGTCAACTACAAAGCTGTATTTCTTGTGTTATTAACAATAAATTTTGTGCATTCTCAGAATTCTCTTATATGATTTTTGCTTTTGAAAATTTAATAGCTGAAAACCATTAAACTGCAGTTCACCTTGAAATAATTCAGAGAGAGAGAGAGAGAGAGAGAAATAAAACATCCCCTCCTGCACCCATTCCTATTTCTTGCTGATTATTTTACAAATGTTCACAGTTTCATCATTTAGATTTTGAGATGTGAAAAGTTGCTTTACATTCTTACAATTTGCCTTTTAAAACTGTGAACTTTGCTTATAGTTATAAATCCTGTGTTAAAACATCTCATTCCATATACTATTTTATCACTTATTTTGGTCTTACAATGTGTCTGTTCATCTATCTATTATCTGTGTGTGTGTGTGTGTGTGTGTGTGTGTGTGTGTGTGTGTGTGTCTGTGTATATGAACATGTCTGTGTGTGTGCACATGCATGTTTATATCTGTGTGCATGCATCTTTAAGAACTTTATTAGTTATTAATTTTCATATAACGTTCTGCTACCTGGGCAAAGGTTAGATACTAAATAGGAGTAATATCAACCAGCCAAGCTATATTGCATGAAAAGCTACCAGATAGTCTCATAATATAATTAGGAATAAAGCACTAATGTGTTAAAAGAAGAAATTCTAAAGTTTTTGTCCTAGTCATTTTCTCTTTCATGTGCTCTAGGTAGTTTTTACTTGATACAAAAGACAAGGCCTACTGATATTCCAAACATTCCACTCATTTTCTGTTGCCCTTTAACATAAAGTACTGTGGTCTTTATTAATACAGACTGTTAGAAAGGAGCCCACATATCAGTTTAGTGCAGGTTATTTTACAGATCAGTAATTAATTCCTGTATCTATTCTAATGAATATAGAGTTAAGTACTGCTACACCAATTACTAACCTATATAAACAAGTGTGAGCATGTGTGTGTGTGTGTGTGTGTGTGTGTGTGTGTGTATGGTTATGTGGGTGTATTCACAGGATTCATAGGAGTTTCAAGGCTATTTCATTGCTTGTTTCATGGAGGGAGAGGCCATTTAATCTAGGTTTAATTTTAAAGCACTCATCTAGTCATCAATGGTTTAATATGAAGAAAGATAACAGAATCATATAAATTAATCTGCAGAAGAAGTTTACTCCAGAGAAAGGAGAATCCACCGAATGAGGAAACTATCTTCCCTTCACTTTCTGTTTATCTGCTGATGAAGGTTCAGGTCTCTGGTTCTAATGTTAGCTGAGCTGTTTGTCTAACTGTGGCAGAGGAGGTCAAGGACCACCAGATATCTAGTGGCATAATGAGTGATGGATGGGTTACCTCTCAATAGTCTCTAAAACACATACTACAGGGACAGGGATTTCTTCCCTCCTGGTAACTATGTTTTTTAAGAACAGCAAAACTTTTTGTTAAAGACTGCTTTAGAGTTTGTTGAGATGTCAAGTAAGATACATATTGACTGGAACATTGTACTTTTGAATGAATTTGGTTAGTTCTGAATACAGGGAGATTATAGCATATTTGAATCTAGGCAAGATACCTTTGGCTATTAGTTAGTTTGCACAAATAACACTGTAGTTGATTTTTTGACCAAATAAGTATTTGACCAAGTTAGCTGTAATGATACACACACACACACACACACACACACACACACACACACACACACACACACACACACACACACACACACACACACACACACACACACACACACACACACACACACACACACACACACACACACACACACATATTGTCAAAGGAAAAAACTTCAAAGACAAATTCACGTAAGGTTCAAGCAAGGCACCCTTTATTTACTTGCAGCAAGGAGACAAAGCATGCTGGCAGAATGGTTTGTCTGAACATTAATGATTAGTATGGTATTTTTATACAGTTCTTTCCATGTCACACAGAAATGTTACTTCTATTGTTGACGTAGTTAGACACAGCTTTCTGTATTGTTCTACAGAAAATGTTACTAGACTAATTGCTGACTAGTTGAGAATAACTGCTGATTTACAAAACATCTGAGAAAAACAACCTGGCCTTGGGGCTTATTTTAGCCCACCACAAACTTTCAATTCTTCAATTGTGCAGTTCTAATATATGTGTTACATTTTGCCTAGATTCAAGGTACATTTCTAGCTTAGGTACAAGTAATGCTGACTACGGTGTATACTTTCAAGCATCCATTGTGTTCTTATCAAAGCTTCTAGCAGCTGTGTACTTTCTCATGGCATAAGCAGAAATCAATAACTCTTTGTTAAGTCTCATGACACTAGTAGAAATGAAACACTTCTTATTATTTTCATGACCTTAGCAGAAATCAAATGCTTCTTGTTAAGTTTCTAATAGCTGTGCAGATTCATGCAGTGTGAACAGAATAAATGTATTAACCCTTTTAAACCTCGAATGCACTAAGCATGCATATTACTAATACATATTTTTCTAACATTTCCCCCCTTTTAATACTTTTATTCTACTTTCAAAATAAGCATAAACAGTTTTTTCTTCCCCTAACCTCTTCCTACTTAGGATTTGCAGTTAAGAGATTCATTCAGTTTAAACATATGAAAGCATTTTCAATTTTTCAGCAATTCTTCAAGTTCAGCACCTTGGTATAAGGTTTCTGAAACTGACATATAAGCATAAACAGGTTTTTCTTCCCCTAACCTCTTCCTACTCAGGATTTGCAGTTAAGAGAGTCATTCAGTTTAAACTTATGAAAGCATTTTCAATTTTTCAGCAATTCTTCAAGTTCGGCCCCTTGGTATAAGGTTTCTGAAACTGACATGTCTATAAAGTCTTTAATCAGTCTTTTCATGCAGGAGATGCAGCAGCACACACATACCACCAGCAGGATCATTCCTACACAGATGGCAATCAAGATGTTCATCAGGATACTGCCCCACCCTCCAAACAATCTCTGGAAAAAGTCTGTCAATGGATTTGGTCCTAGCTTGGTCATAGCCGACACCTGCTCAATTACCTCAAGGTGATTGTCTATCTTGTGTTTGTGATCAGGAATATACGAACAGCACTCCTCCTAGATTAAAGTGCAAGTACCTCCTCTCGCTGCTAGGGTGAAGTCAAGAGCCATGTGGTTTTGAAACACTACAGTTCTCATGGCAGTCAGTTCATCAGTCACCAATTCTAGGGCAGAAAAGGTTACATTGCTCATTATTTTGAGAAGTTTAGACAGTTTTCTCAGTTCCCAGATTGATTTTGTTGCTCCATATGCTGGCAGTACACCTGCCCACGAGATGATGGTATCACCCAAGTCCATATGTGACAGTCCATTTTTCCCTAAGCCCACAGCATGATGGTTTTTCCAGCCTGCATTGATTTGCCCCACTGGATTGACAGGCTTCTTGATTTCTTGTTGAACATTCCGAATTTTCCCCTGAGGTAAAACTGCTGTGTGTCGTATGGCCGGAACCAGGTACCCCAAATAACAACTGCCGGACCAATTCTCAGGTAACCACTTATATGTTTTCCTACCACATACAAAGTAGCAATCTTCTACTTTGGTAGTAACGTTACTATGTCCTGGCTCTGGATGAAACAATTTTTTGTCAACTATAATCAGTTGATTATAGAGGTCAGCATTATGTTTTACTTCATCAGTTGTCCTATGCATCAGTTCAAAAAATGAATCATAGCTTGTGTTGCAATAGGAACCTGTGTTGTCAGTTTTATTGTAGCATCTATAGGGAACAGTCACATTGTGATTGCTCCAACCCACCTGAACTGTATCATTTTTGTAAAAACACACAGTCCCCTTCTGTCCAACAGACAAGTGCAATGCTACTTTATCTTGTGATGTGACATCTGCTGTATCATAGACTAAGTTTTCCGAGGTCTCGTTGGCTCCTAGGGGGACTGAAGTTAACAATAACCCCCCATATGCTGTTGGCAAAGCTGTGCAAATCCAGCAATTCGAAACATTGAAGGTCTCAGCATACACATATTTGATTGCCTGGTAAGTGTTGAAGTTTGGGTGCCACTCTACATGCAACTCTCCATGCTTATTCAGTTCAGTTTGTGTGGCTGGGAAAAGGAATGGCCACAACAAAAAGATTATTGTCACTAGTACAGTCAGGATGATTATGCAATACTTCTGAGGAAACGGTTGTTCAGCATTCCTGTTTTCTCCAACTCTTTCGAGTAGGTGTATTTGGATTTTTCTGGATTCCATCATTTTTGCTTCTGACATGTGATCTTACTCTCTGCCCTAATAGGACCTTCAGCACTGATGGTTTCTTCACTGGGGTTGAGACGGATCAGTCCTATTGATCTGACCACCCTTTGTAGCCAGACTTTGTGCTGAGGGCCCTGATGGAGAGGTAAGATTTTTGTCCAGTTCAAAGTTTTAACTAGTTTGCAGTGTGTCAGGTGGATCCACAAAGCTCGCTCTGCTATCTTGACTGCAGTGGGTGTTGAAAGAAGCACCTGGTATGGACCTTCCCACCTTGGTGATGACCAGTTCTTCTTCTTTATAACTTTTATCCACACCCAGTCTCCGGGTGTCGCTGCCACTTCTAATGTCTCGGTTTGTTTTCTATCTGAAACAGAATTTGATTGCAACAGATGTTTAGAATTCATTAACTGTCTCATATATTCATCTAGTGTAAAATCAGGTTCCTGGTCTGAGGACATGAGAAGTTTCCACTGGGGTGTATAATAAGCCCTTCCAAATAGTTTTTCAAAAGGAGTCAATCCTTTTTACAGTTGGAACAGTTCTCATGCTCAACAGTGCCAGGGGCAAACAATACAGCCAATTCTTTCCTGTCTCAGCTATTAACTTTCTCAATTTGTTTTTTAATATACCATTATGTCTTTCAACTAGCCCTGCAGATTGTGGATGGTATGCACAATGATTTTTTAAAGAAATACCAAAATGCTTACTTAACTGCTGTATGGTTTGGTTTGCAAAGTGTGCACCATTGTCACTGTAGATCCTTTTCGGAGTGCCAAATCTAGGGATGATTTCTTTGACAAGTACTTTTGCCACCGTGGCTGCATCTGGATTTTTGGTTGGAAAGGCTTCCACCCATCTGGAAAACATATCTACAATGACAAGACAATACTTATTTTCACATTTGTTCAATTCTATGAAATCCATACAGATAGTGTGAAACGGATATGGTGGTGTAGGGAAACTCCCTTGCTTGGGGTTTAACACCCCTTGTGGATGATGTTTGTTGCAAATCTGACACATCAAACAAAATTTTTTAGAGTAGTTTGTAAAGCCGTACGTTGTGAACACCTGGTTCACCAGCTGTACCATCCCCCCTGTTGAGACTTGGCACTGCCCATGGCTTAACAAAGCTGCATATCTAAACAAATTAGATGGTAGTATCGGTTTCCCTTCTCTAGAGATGTACAGCCCCTTTTCGAGGATTGCTCCTTGTTTTACCCATCTTTGTTTTTTCAGCTTGCGTAGTGAGTGTCTGCATTGTTTTTAACATTTCTAAGTCTAAAATCTCAGAGGGTTGTAGTTCCTCATTTAAAAGAAATACTTCTGTAGCTGCTTGTTTTGCAGCTGTATCAGCTCTCGCATTACCTTTTGAAATCCTATCTTGTTGCTTGGTGTGAGCTGTGCATTTACAAATGGCTACTTTCTGAGGTAACTGAATAGATTCTAAAAGATCTAAAATAAACTGTGCATGATTGACAGGTTTGCCAGTAGATGTTATCATTCCTCAGTTTTTCCACTGTTGCACAAAAACATGTACAGTAGAAAAAGCGCACTGGCTGTCAGTAAAAATGTTTACACATTTACCCTTTGCTAAGATACATGCCTGTGTCAAGGCAATCAATTCTGCTGCCTGTGCAGATAAGTTGTGTGGTAAAGGTTTTGCTTCAATAATCTCAGTGTCAGAAACTACTGCATATCCTACTAGGTTCTGTCCTGCAGGACCCCTTTTGCACGAACCATCCACGTAGTATGTCACCTCGGCATCATCCAAGGGGACATCCTTGAGATCTTTTCTAGGTAGTGTCTTTTGCTCAATTACCTGCAGGCAGCAGTGCGGTGTGCTGTCTGCAGGGGTCAGGAGCAGAGTAGAAGGGTTCAAAGTCATGCATCGCTCAATTGTCATGTGAGGTTGGCTCAACAATATAGTCATATAGGAAAGATGCTTAGCAGGGGAACAATATGCCACCTTTTCTTGTAGTAAAATAATCGCGACTGCATGAGACACTCTCAAAGTGAGAGGGTGGAATAAGTCTACTGAGGCCGAAGCCTTACTGCCATTGCAGCTGCAACTACTGCTTGTTCACAGTGGGGTAAGGACCGTGTCACTGGGTCTAGTTGTGATGAATAGTAAGCAAAGGGGCGTTGCCTATCCCCATGCTGTTGTGTTAACACTGATGTCATATAACCTTGCTTACAATCTACAGTTTGGAAGAAACGTTTATGGTAGTTTGGTAATCCTGGAGGTAATGAGGATGCTATTAACTGCTTCAGTTTGCAGAAAGCATATTCTGCTTCTGGTGTCCATTGTAATAAATCCTGCACTGCCATAGGCTTCTTATATATAAGGTCAGTTAGCGGTGCAGATTCCAAAGCATAGTTTGGAATCCAGCTCTTGCAAAAATTAGTTGTACCCAGGAAGGACATCATTTCCTTTTTGGTAGCATAGCTGGCCTTAGGCATAGGCCAACTAGGCGGCTGCCTAGGCAGCTTTCTTTAGTAGGGCACTTTTCCAGTTTTTGTTTGTTTATTT
This sequence comes from Protopterus annectens, assembly GCF_019279795.1. Lineage (NCBI taxonomy): Eukaryota > Metazoa > Chordata > Ceratodontiformes > Protopteridae > Protopterus > Protopterus annectens. The sequence goes on from NC_056731.1 coordinate 255,453,624, forward strand.
GGTGTAGGTGGGCACTGGGTGGTGTGGTGGTGGTGCTGTGGTGCCCTTGCTTGCCTGCCCCCACCAGTGGGGCACCAGAGCTTGGTAGTGGGTTTTGGTGCTTGCAAAATTGCTTCCTTTCTGTCCTCATCTAATGTTCTACCTTCCTTGGATATTACATATCCCAGGTATTTGACTTGTTTTTTCCAAAGCTACAGTTTACTTTTATTTATCTGATGTCCTTCAGCGGCTAAGAATCATAATAGCGCTATGGTATCTTCTCTACAATCTTGCTGGGTGGGGGCCGCCAGCAAAATGTCATCAACATAAAGTAAAATCTGACTGCCTCTTGGTGGGGTGAATCCCGCCAAGTTGCTTGCCATTTCTTGTGAGAATATCGTTAGACTTTCACAATACCCCTGTGGTAGTCGCGTATATGTATACTTTTTCCCCTGAAATGTGAATGCAAACCAATAATGGCTGTCAGGGTGTATTGGTATCGAAAAGAACACATTGCTGATGTCTACCACAGAAAAATACTTCTGTTGAGGTTTTAAATCATTCAACAAGGTGTGTGGGTCTGACACCGTAGGTGCCCTTGGTATTACTGCATCATTTACAGCTTGTAAATCTTGGACCATATGCCATTCTCCATTTGCTTTTTTAACTGGAAATAAGGGTGTGTTACATGGTGAATCGGGAGATTCTACTAGTATCCCTCCTTTAAGTAAGGCTGCTATAATAGGCTTTATCCCTGCCTCTGCATCTTTTCTTAAGGGATACTGTCTTTTCTGTGGTCTAAATGCTGACTTTGGCATGATAGTTACTGGTCCCACTGTATGAATAAGTCCTACATTTGCTTTTCCTGTTGACCAGAGAGTTTCTGGTATATTTTGTAAGACATTCTCTTCCTCCTTTAATAGGAGTGCTAATCAGCTGTCCTTGCTAGACTGCAAGTGCACGGCTGGGTGGGTCTGAGTTATCCAATTCAACTTCTGTATTTGTATTCCCTGTTCTGACAGTTCTAATTCTGTCTGTTTCTCCCATCTCGTGACTTTTTCTCCTAGGTCTGCCCATTCTATATTTTTGTTCTTGATTAAGCTAACATGTGGTAATCGATTATATTTATAAAGTGTAAAGAACTCCTGGGGCAATGAACACCTGGCTACACTGTTCCATTCTGTGTCCCAGTACAGGTTACATAATATCAATCTGTTTGCATGATTCTTAAACAATTCTTGCTCATATTCCTTATCAGGTCCTGGTGTGTTACAATAATACAGGGTACAGTGCGACAGGTGTTGCTTATCAATGTCAAAGGAGGGGAACTTGCTGATGGCTACATTCATTAATTCTTCGGTCACAGTCCCTGGACCAGTCGTAACCAAGTCCTGGCTGTACCAATAAAACATTTCACCCTCCGATTGCACTGCAAAGGTATCAATTTGTTGCTGTGCTTCCATACCCTGCATGGTTGGAACTACTGCTATACCAAATAGTTGCATGAGGTCTCTGCCCAAGAGGTTTACTGGGCAGAAACAACAATTTTACTTTTCTGAGTCAATCCTGAAACTGGATCAGTTGTTGCAATATTACGGGAGAGGGGATCCCGACACAGCTGTCCAATAGCTGCTTTTACCAGTATGTAATCAGGTGACTCCGTGTTTTCTGGCAGTTTGGAGGGATGTATCAGGGTTTGTGATGCCCGAGTCACACAAGAATTTGACTTCCCTCCCTTCTACCAAGAGTGTAACTTCTGATTTGTGTCTGCTAAATAGAGCTCCAAGCTCAATAAAGCTAGGTCTAATATTTCATTTTCTTCACTGTCACTAACTTCTTGCACTTCCTGTATCTCTTCTGTCACATCCTCTACTCCCTCTATCACATTCTCATTTGTCCTTTCTTCGCTATCCCCTTCTAGTGATTCCTGACTACCATATAGTCAGTCCTCACCCTCCTTGTCTTCCGTTGTTGCCTTCTTATTTTTCCTGCAATCCTTTGCCAAGTGTCCCTTTTTACCGCATTTGAAACATTCACCCCTTTTCTTTCGCTCTTCAAAGTCATCTGATCGTTGATCAGATTGTTTGTTTCCCTGTGCATTTTTCTTGCCCTTTTTCCCAGACTGTAGTACGTAAACTTCTGCTCCATCTTCTACAGAAAATACTTGAGCTTTCTTTTTCTTTTTGCTGTTAAAATGCCTTTCAGCATGCCTAGCATATTCAAGTAATGACTGTAACCTGCTTGTACGATGGTCTACCATGTGTTTTGTAATAAAACTGCTTATAGGTGCAATACTGCCCTTTAAAAATGCATTCTTTAATTGCTGTTCATATGGGGAATCTTGTGTTTGATCTTCAGGAACCTGCATTCCACAGTGGTTATTAAAACATTCTAATAGTCTGGCATAATACCGGTCAATAGTTTCACCTTCTTGTTGGATGCATTGATTAATGCAAGTCCAGTCTGCCCTAGGCTTCCATTTTTCAGAGATGCAGTCCGTAAGATCTTTTACTCTGTTGTCTAATTCTGCGCTGCTATGTGGGAGGGGTCTTTGTGCAGCGTCACGGGGATTCCAGTTGCCACTAATCATGTGCCAATCTGGCCCCACAATTTGTCTAACTACTTTTTCTACCTCTTCTCTGTTTAGGTTATAACTCAGCCTCATTCCTTGTAAGTCTTCAGAGAATTTTCTAAAATTAACTTTTGGATGGGGAATTCCCTCAGTGGCTTTCCGGATATCTTCCGGAGTCCAAGGTCTATACACTAAAATGGTTGGGTCCTGATTATCTTGTCCTGCCTGAAGATTGGGTACTTCTATAAGTGGGCATATTTCTTCTTCACTCATAGATCATGAATTCTTAACCATTTGATATAACTCGATGCCTTCATTTGAGTTACCTGCCCTTGTTCGAGACCTGGTCCCAATGGAATCTCTAATAAATGGTTTTACTTTCATAATGCCTCTTTCTTCAGTGACCATAGGATATCATGGGGGTGGACTAACCTGTTCACTTGCTTCATATTCTGGTAAGGGAGGCGGAAGGGCCGATGCTGTTACTAAGTTATTGTCCTCCTTATCTAAAAGCATTGTTTTTGAATTGTTGTTCTTTTGCTCCCTGCAGTTTACTTCCTCAATCCACCTGTGTGCCTGAGGAATTCCTAATTTACGTTGCTTTTTTACCCGACCTTTGGAATAGGTTTTCTGCTGTTTCATAAGTTTGATAAGTGAGGATTTTTCTAATTTCCCATCTAATTCATATTTATTAACCCATTTTGAATAATGTTTAATATTGTCGATGCGCTGCAACTGCATGTATTTTGCATCTTCTGTTAACGGCGGATTTTGGGGTCTTTTTGTGCAATTATTACCCATTTTGTTCTACCCTTTTGATCGTTATGTAACTTCTCTTATTTTTAACATGGTACCATGGATTTTGTTATAGTCTCTTCAGAATGACTGCCTACTTATTCTGTTTCTCCTGATCTATGACAAGACAGTAATCTTTTCTGTCCCTGACTTGTAAGAAAAATACAGTCCTGACAAAAACAATACAAATCTAGTCCCTGATCTAAAACAGAAAACAGAGAAAAGTAGATTCACCTTACCTGAGCCTATGTGATTGATCACCTGATTCGCAGAGACCCGTCCTTCAGTCGCAGATCAGAAAGTGGCTGGCCTCTTTTGAATGACAATTCAGTCGGAGGGCTTTTAAAATAAGAAGAACCAATTTGGTTTCTTCCCTGTACGGTTTCAACCACCTGGCCTGTCTGATCTGAGGTGAAGAGAGGGATCCGGCTCGAAGGACCAATCTGTCAAAGGAAAAAACTTCAAAGACCAATTCACGTAAGGTTCAAACAAGGCACCCTTTATTAACTTGCAGCAAGGAGACAAAGCATGCTGGCAGAATGTTTTGTCTGAACATTAATGATTAGTATGGTATTTTTATACAGTTCTTTCCATGTCACACAGAAATGTTACTTCTATTGCTGACGTAGTTAGACACAGCTTTCTGTATTGTTCTACAGAAAATGTTACTAGACGAATTGCTGACTAGTTGAGAATAACTGCTGATTTACAAAACATCTAAGAAAAACAACCTGGCCTTGGGGCTTATTTTAGCCCACCACAAACTTTCAATTCTTCAATTGTGCAGTTCTAATATATGTGTTACATTTTGCCTAGATTCAAGGTACATTTCTAGCTTAGGTACAAGTAATGCTGACTACGGTTTATACTTTCAAACATCCATTATTATGTTCTTATCAAAGCTTCTAGCAGCTGTGTACTTTATCATGGCATAAGCAGAAAATCAATAACTCTTTGTTAAGTCTCATGACACTAGTAGAAATGAAACACTTCTCATTATTTTCATGACCTTAGCAGAAATCAAATGCTTCTTGTTAAGTTTCTAATAGCTGTGCAGATTCATGCAGTGTGAACAGAATAAATGTATTAACCCTTTTAAACCTTGAATGCACTAAGCATGCATATTACTAATACATATTTTTCTAACATATATATATATATATATATATATATATATATATATATATATATATATATATATATATAGATAGATAGCTATAGATATATAGATACAGATATATATGTGTAGGGTTTGTATTGAATAGTTCAAACTCTGTCCAGCAACTGTACAGTGTACAAAACCTAAAACACTGTAAATTACTGAAATAACAAAAAAAAAATTTTGCAGGGGTGTTCCCCCACATCGTCTTCACTTAAATGTACCAATTCCAAGTTCACACAACAATGGAGAAAAAGTAAAAGTCCTCATTCTCCTGTCAGAAATCTCTTACTGAAACCTGAGGAAGTCAGTAATGAACATAACTTCACCCAATCTTACTTTATAAATAATCTTAAACGCTATAGAATCTCACCTGATCTATATCAAATAAGTATCCTTCCTTTACTAATCCTTAATTCCCTCCCACAACTGACAATTTCTTCTTGGTGAGCATAGCCTATCAGTCTCATTCTTCTGTATTTAAACAATACACAAACATATGAAAACAGATCTAACTTGAAGCATTGTAAGTGAATCCCATAGATTCATTTACAGTGCTTAACAAAATGGGACACAAACAATTCAGCATACTGCACACATCAAATGAATAAAATGTGGTGTAATTCAAATTGATTTTAAAAGTGACGATCTGTAGATAAATAAAATGAAAGGCTCCTTACATGCATATTATATGTACATATATACATAGATCTATTATGAGTGGATTCCCTTTGATCTAAGCTCACAACTTTTAAGCACAATAGATCAAAAAAGTGATTTGATACACATATTATCTTATCTTATGTTTGCCTGCAGCATATAAACCTATGAACTCACAAATGTGATGAAAATCTTAATAACCAGCATTGTCCCCACTGCACCCCATTAGTTACTTATAAAACTGTAAGAAAATTAATACCTGGATCACAAAATGATATAATTTTCTCATACAAGTGCAAACAGGGTTTGAAAAAGAAATGCTTGTAACATTGACATATAATATTCGTTAATGCTGTATACGTGTCTTCCAAAAGTATTTATATGTATGTAGTATGCCTTTAAAGGAATACTATATCTATGGAAAAAGATAAACAGATAGATAGATATAGACAGATAGCTATAGATGTAGATATATTTGCATACATATATATATATATATATATATATATATATATATATATATATATATATATATAAATAACGTCGACTCGGATAACAGTGAGATGACATCAGTGAAAGTTTAAAAGAACAAACTCCTGGAATGGCATATTTTGCTTCTGGGCAAATAACCAATTGGCCATCAAGGAGGAAAACAAAATCCAAAGCAAATTAAACCTACTGAAGTGGGGGGGGGGGCTGTGCCCCCACACCCCCTAAGTAAATATATGAACTCCAAAATTCTACTACAGTGGAGAAAAAGGCAAAGTTCACTATGGTGGTCAAGTGTTTAGCTTCCTGGAGGCAAAATACGCCATTCTGGGAGTTTGTTCTATTAACCTTTCACTGATGTCATCTCATTGTTATGAGTGTTGACGTTATGTTAGTTCAATGATTTAGAGGGAATCCATGTGTGTGTGTGTGTGTGTGTGTGTGTGTGTGTGTGTGTGTGTGTGTGTGTGTATATATATATATATATATATATATATATATATATATATATCTGCACGCACACACACACACACACACACACACACATGGGAGACCCAAGGTGGTATTTATACAACTAGGGAAAATTTGGCCAAGGCATTGGGGAACTTCCCCTACTCATTAGGAGAGTGCTCGTTCAGTTCCTAGTACAGTGGTGGCTAGGAGAACAGCACTCAATGATATCCAAGATGGCAGATAGCACAGAGATGAATGCCAGTGCAGTGTTTGAAGTTCTACAAGATTCTGAGGAGCTGTTTTAGAAGAATTTTTTGTTTCATTGGAAGCAAAGTTTCAAAACAATCCATCCATCCATCCTCAACCCCTTTTTCCCATTTTGCACATGGTGTTGGAGTGTTACTTCAACAGTGACAATCATCTTGAGCCAAGGTTTACACCACCGGATGGATAGTCCTGCCACAGTAGTTCATCCGTACCACTCACTTGCACACAGATTTACACCTATGACCAATTTAGAGTGTTCATTTCACCTACTGCATGTCTTTAAAATGTGGGGGGGAGCACCTGGAAGAAACCCACACAACCACAGGGAGGACATGCAAAGTCTGCACACAAGGCACCCCAGCAGAGAATCAAACCAGAGAACCTCTTAGGTGACAATGCTAACCACAGCACCGCTACGGCTGTCCCCCAAAACAATCATGGATGTGTTATTACAGCCCTCCTGCTGGGAGGGTTGCAGGATGATATTTTGGGTGATCTGTTGTTGCAGAGCAAACCAGAGAGTAGAAAAGATGCTTCATTGGGTGAAATTATGGACAAAATTAAACTGGGGGAATCTGAAACCATTTTTAAAGAAGAGTGCCAGACAAATAAATCATATGCCAAGCCTGTTAAAGAAACTGCAGAGAAAGTGATGAGAAATGAACAGAAGAAAGAAAATGTCAACAATCAAAGGAAATTTAAGGTGAGAATTCAAATCAAATAAGAAAAAGAAATGGACAGGTAAAACCTTTGGGATAATGGTCCCATTGGGAGTGAAAGCTCAGGATGTAAGAGCTTTTATTCTTATTCATAAAGACACATTTAGTTACATTATTTTTGAGACTGGGGGTAAAAATGTAAGTGAGGAACAATGGAATAGGATACTAAAAATACAGGAGCTTTGTTGTTTTTGGAAAACATACAAGCTATTGTTTAATTATTTTTTTATTAATTCAATTATACTGGGAAATACTGCTTTTTTTAGCTAGTGTTTATATTCTACCAATAATCTATGAAAATGAAATACTACAAATAATTTCTTATTTTATATGGGGTTAAGATTGAATCCAGTGAATGGAAAACTCTTATACATGGACAAGGAAAATGGAGGTTTAAGATGAATAAACCCACTTGTTTATGCTGCTTTTCTGAAGTTGTATAAAGTTTTGTTTTGGATAAGTGATAAAAATAAAAAGTTAGTAGTAAATTTACTACAGTGCAAATATAAACAGAATTGGGATATGTTAAGAAACTTCAAAAGAAGAAAGGTATATTTACACAAAGTAATGATATATTGCCAAGAAAAAAAAATCTTTTATGGAAAATAAAAACTGATAAAAATATCATGATACAATATTATTAATTTAATCCTTGGGCTGAGCTAGCAAATAAAAAAGGTAAAGCTGTAAAAGTACAAAAAGCATGGTGTAATAAGCAAGTAGAATGTAAAGATTTTTTTATGGAGATTAGTGATTAATAAATTACCAGTAAATGGAAATATGTCATATAAAAACATCATAGAAATAGTTTGTATATATTGTGGCAAAGAAGACACTACAGAGCATGTTTTCTTGCAATGTATAAGGGTCACAAAACTGTGGTAAAATTTTGTAAAGAAGATTTGTTTAAAAATATAAAGGAGGTAAATGGGTAAATGAAACAAATATGGATATGATTATATATGGATGTTATAGACATAAATACATGGAACATGTTAGTAAAACAGATGAAAGGTTATTTTGAGTCTATGTTCATACATCAAAGAAAATGTAATTGAATGGCTATTCCACAAACAGTAATCTGCAAACGTCACTTTCACCAAAGAGTGAAATCATTGTAAAAAAATCATTGAAAGGTAATAGTTGGCCAGCAACACGGAAGTACTATACTGTATAAGGTAAAGTAATACAAAACGTTTTAAATTTGTTCTTTTCCTCACTCTAGTGCAATCTTGGAGTTGGTTTATATAGTTAGGGATGGTGTGGGGGCTTGGGTCTCTTCCTTGTTGTTGGTTGACTATTACCTTTCAATGATTTTTATGATTATTCCATGCTTCGATGAAAGCAAAGTTTGGGGGTTACCGTTTGTGGAATAGCCATTCAATGAAGTTTTTTCTTCAATGTGTGAATGTAGACCTGATTATTTTATGCTGTGTGGACCATTTGGAATGAAAGGGTACATGAAATCATGTTTAAGAAACATTAGATTGTGGTTGTGGAAAAAGTAGTGGTGGTGAAATAAAGATAATGTAGATAGAAGATGAACATAAAGAAAAGTAAGATATTTATGACTGTATGACAATAATGGAAAGGAATAGAAATTTGTACACTATATAAATTTGTAAATATGTAAGTTTGTAATTTTGCAAACAAATGATTTTTTAAATAATGAACTCTACTCTTTTTAATAGATACTGTCTGATTTCATTTTTACATCCACCTAAGCTATAATCCACTCAAGCTGATGAGCCCTCATCTAAACATCCCACCTGAAAGACAGTATACTCAGGAGTGCAGCACTCAATTTATGCTGCATTACAGTGTCACTAATCAAATGACCTGGTGTGGGAATAGAACTCACAACCTTCTGCAACAAAGGTGAGTGTGCTATCTGTTGCCCCCCTGCAAAAACGTAAAAAGAAAAAACAAAACAAAAAAAAAAAAAAAAACTTTTTTTGTTCGCATTTTATTTAAATTTCAAACTTTCAAAATTTCGAGCTTATGGTCTCAACCATAATGCACACACACACACACACACACACACACACATATATATATATATATATATATATATATATATATATATATATATATATATACATTGTCAAACTGTTTTCAGCTGCACAAGCGATGAGGTGTTGAGGTGTCTTTGGGATGTATGAGAATGTTATCCAATTGCATTCCTAATTTGTCAAATGGTACCCAGAATGATAAATAACTAAACACGTACGTAGATGAATACTAAAAAGAACTTAAGTTTATGAAGCATAATAGTACTGTGCTGAAATGTTGATAGGTGGACAGCTGAAATTAAAAGAAAAATGTGATCAGCAGTTTCTTATTTGATCCAGCTTTAACATTTCGTAATGCTTGTTCATGCCTATGCTTATGTGATGGTTATAAACACAGTGCAATAAAATATTTAGCAAAGATTATGCACTTATGAAAATAATTTAAAACATACACTAGGCATGCAATTTTGTAAGAACCTTTCCTCATGTATTTACTGTTTTTTTTTTTTTAAATATACCTACAAAGCACACTATTGAATTTTCTGAGCAGTTTGTTTTCACTTGCATTTTACATTTCCACAACCATCTAACCAAATAATAAAATAAAGGTTTCTTCTTTCCAGTATTTATGCAGTATTCCTGGCTATATACCGAAGCAGAGAAGATTGACAAGAGAATATCTTACCTTGCTCTTTTCTTGTCTCAGTTACTTCATTGTATGAGTTTGCAATGCATTGTTGTTAAAGTATTATAAACTTTACGTGAGTATAAGGACATTATATTTAACCTACAGAGACAGAAAAGGCACTTTACTAATAGGTAAAGAAAGGATATCAAGTTGTCATTTAAAAAAATATCTTGAACAAACTGAGAATATGCAAAGTAATTTAAAAAAAAATATGTAAACTATAAAGTCAGGCAAACAACTCTGTCCAGATACAATGTGTAGTGATTACAAAGCCTGCTCCAGAGACTCACATCATAGTAGAGCGATGGAAGACAGAAAAAAAATTGACATGCAATGTAATAATTAGGAAAGGGGAATACATTTTATTTTAACTAATGCCGTTGTATAATATAGTAGCAAAACATATCTGTTTGTGCAAGTGCTTTAGGTTTTCTTATGCCCAAACATAGTTTATTATTAAAGGATACATAATAATATTACATAATGATTCATGTTCCAGGGCGGAGTTCCTCCCAGTAAGCGTGGTTGCTTCTATAACTGATTATTTACATTTTTTTTGATTAATATGACATTTAAGTTTTCATTGTTTAAGCTGAAGATAAAATTGTTACAATATGTTAAAGATATCTACTTGAGAAGCTAGACTCCACCATTTGTTTAAATCCCAAATTTTATTCAGAAAAAAAGATGCTATGTGTCACATGGTACTACAAAAGTAAAATATAGTAATAACTACCTACTAGCTTTTTTCATAGTCTTTCATTTAAAAGCATGTAGGTTAAGTTTTATTTATCTTTAGTGTCACAGACTCAGTAAAACTGATTTTAGAGACTCATTATAAGATAAGACACTGGAATTACTGTATAATGTAGAAACATGAGAAAATGTACATTATAATTTTTATATCTGGAGTTCTATATAATATTTCTAATTAAACTAATTACAGGAATATTGCTAGAATTATTCATGCATATTTAAACAGCAAATATTATATTGCATTATTTTGTTCTGTTACAACTTGTAATAATTTATATTTATATATCTATAACTATATGTCTATCTTCAAGTCAAATTTTCTGTATGAGTTATGTTGAAAGTTGATAAATTCTCCATCATGATTATTCTGTATGTTTTTCAATGTACTATGATAAAAGCCATCATCCAAAACTAATTAAAGATAAACATGATTTATCCTTAGCAGGTGTTGTAAAATTTGATTCTAATGCTTTCTATGTTACGCAACGGTGAGCCAGTTCTGTCTCATATTCTCATGTGTATAATAATGATAGGGAAGGTTAGTACCATATTTAATCTGCTCACATATTTCTCCAGTAATTATGTTACTCTAATGTGTTTCTTTGCTTCAGTGCATCCTTCTGGTGCACTGCAGTAACTGATAGAATAATTAGTAAGAAACCCAAATTAGAACTAACTCTGCCTGCCCTTCTATAATAAGTGCTCTGTATTTCATTGTTCTTACATACTTGCTTAAATTCAAACTTAAATTACTATTATTAAATGGATGCAGACATGATCTGGCATTCTTTCATAGACTATCACCCAGATGTACTAACCTTGTACTCTGTAAGTTTTGAGAATTCTGAACATTCTGGGCGAAGGGCAGACATTATAATTACAGTCAAATTAGAAGGCATTTTATCGTAAATGGTAAGGATAAACAGTGACAACTCGCTCTTGCAAAAGACAAGAAGCATTTCACATAACAGGAAATTTATGTGTTAACTAAATTTGTCACATTACTGGAGGGTACTAGATCTTAACATTCACTTATCTAGTCTACTGTTAACATTTAACTTCGATATAAAATTAGTAAGGTTTGACCAAAAATGAATATATAAATAAGTAACAAAAGCCTATGTATGTAAAGAAAACTAAACAGCTAAATAAGTAGGCAACACCAAATTACATATAGATCATTATCATACTAATAAGTAACAGCTGAAGATAATGAAATATTTATTTTATTTTAACTGCAAGTTTGTAAAATTAATTTATGGATTGTGATAAATATTGCAGACATACATTCTTGCTTAAGCACTTTAACTTTCCAATGTGACACTTTGGAAAGCATTTGAGGTTGCTCTTTTTCTTTATAACCCTTGTGAGGTTAAAGCTAGTATGTGTAGTAGTAGTAGTCAGTGAATGTTTGTTAATTTGCTCTGTGCTATGATGTAGAATACTTGTAAACAAAATCGTTTTAGATTTATTAATGAAACAAACAAACAAAAAATAAAACAATAAGTTAAATGATAAAATGAAGAAATGCTCAATTTAGAAATAAAATTATGAAAAGTTAAAAGTCTGACAGTGTCTCTTCTCAAACAAAATATTGTTTTTTTCTTGTTTATATCAAGCAATTGCAGTTCAGTTTAGGATAGCACTTGCCTATTTATTTCCTTGTTTCCATGCACTGGCAATATTTAGACTTTTTTATTCCTAGTGACTATGCCTCTGCTGATTTTTGTGTTATGTCCTAAAGTATTTCCTTACCTGTGACATACAAATGCAGTGAGGCTTGTGCAGGACAAATGGAAATGATATCACATTCATTCCTTTGCACCACTCTGCTGTGGTACTATTTTTCTGCACTGGATATTAAACAGGAAATCCAAATCCGACAATCTTCCCTAAGACAGCAGAACTGGCCTATGTAAATACAGCTCTGTCACAGACTTAGCACTGAGGGCAGTAATCAAATCCAGGTTACAGATATTAAGGTATTACAGCTACCTGACTTTCTAAGCTGTTAGACTGAGTGCATTTTCTGTGCATCTGCATAACTGTTATTAGTAGGAACATCTGTAAATTGCATGCTGTTGATACCACTGGTTTGGATTATGCTCTAGAAGGATCATTTTTGCACTTCTTTGCCCAGTACTGAGAGAATCCAGATACTTTCAGTCTGTTGTTGTCTTCATTGATTGGAAGAGGTGCATGGCCTCTTGTAAAAACTAGAAATGAATAGTTCTGCTGATCCCACTGAGATGGAAGATAAGCTTAAAAAGATAAATGCTGTGCATGAGGATTTACCTCTATCCATAGGGATTAATGCATTTTTCATTGAACTTATTGCGTAACATCAGTAGGTATGAATATGTTATATCAATGTTATCAGCAAGCAGTTTGCTAAATCCATGTGGTTAATATATTACTTGTGGATATAATTTTCCTGACCAAAAAAGAGAATTGTGTATTAGTGGGGGAATGCATCACCTGTATGATCACAGCTGAAAACAATTTTGCTCAGGATTGCATCATGAGGCATCTCCAAGATGCATGAAACTTTTTGGTCAGGGTACATCCATTTTCCTTCCATTGCCATCTTGTAATTCACACTATGACCCCCCCCCCCCCACACACACACACACATACACATGCACAAACTCATACACAAACACCTGTATATCTATATTTATTATACCTTTGTATTTGGCTTATGCAAGTATTAGTTGAAGATTGCTTTCATATCTAGTGCTGTTCTGCAGTCTGACATAATTTCAGGGAATGCATAGCTTTCTATTTCACTTCTATTTTCCTCATGAAAGATAGAAACACTGATGCGCATTATCAAGTCATATTTTTAAGTAAGTTTGTTTCATCCTCATGTGCCCCCCCCTACTTCTGCTCCTATTCCATCCTAGTAGATAACATGAATTTGCACCATGCACAAGTCACGACGTTGAAGGAGTGTATGCATACTGTGACCTAGAAAGATTACTGTACATTTCCTTATGTGAACTATACAACTGAATAGATTAGCTATAGTTATTCTAAACTTAGACTATTAAACATTAAGTATTGTTTGGATCTGTCTTGCAAGCATATAAATGTTCCTGTTTTGTAATTTAAATGCAAATGTTATTTTGTTTTGAGCTTCTCTCCCTGGGCTTCTACTGAAAGTGGGTTCTACTCAATTTAACCATCCTAGTTAACAACACAAGCAAAGAAAGAAAAAAATAAACCCTAAAGTATAAATCAATTCTTCCCTCTGTATACAACTGAACTGGTTGGTTCCTGAACCAGACTTTTTATATGACATACCGATCAATCAATTTTACTGTGGTATTTAGACAGTTATGACTGGACTGCAATCATCTCAACTTATTAGCTAAACACATATTTGGTTGTCTGGTTGTTTATTCATTTATTTTTGCTGCAAAGTGTGCCGTATGATTTTGCTTTAATATTTGTGTGTTAATACAGTGCTTCTTTGTCTCATGGGACCTTGGATATACTTCTAATGGTTTTCTGAAAAGTCATACACATTTCATTTTTTTATTTATTTTTAAAGACTAATACACTTCTACTAATTCTTGTCACATGACATCTGCTCTGAAGTTTCACTGTTATACCATTTTTTATTTTAATACATCTTCCTAGAAAGACAAACAGATTCCATCTGTTACAAATACTTGTGCCAATGGTCTTCATTGCAGAGATTGAGTTTTGATACACTATTGACTCCAAACATGGCTGAAATGTCTACCAAATAACAAGCAAATAATGTTTCTTATTTTCAGTATTTACACAGTATTCCTGACTACTTACTAAGGTAAAGAATATTGAAGAGACTGATATACTTTGTTCTTGATGCAGTTCCATTGTGTGGGTTTGCAGGTTGTTGTAGTTACGGTATTAGGAACTGTTGTCAACTACAAAAACAACAGATAAAGAAAAGGTAAATCCACTAAAAGCAAAAAAATGGGATGTGAGTTAAGACAAAAAAAATAGAAACAGTGCAAGATTTTACAAAAGAATTACAAAAATGAACAAACAAATACATAAATAAATTATACTTGAAGCACAAGGTCTGACAAGCAACACTGCCCAAATAATTAGTGCAACACATTACAAAGCCTCCTCCACAGATTCAAGTCAAAATAGACAGATGAAAAAGAAAAAAAGGTTTGGTACACAATCTCATAATTTGGAAAAGGCAAAAAAAATGTTTTTTTTTTTTTTTTACTAGTGTCATTGTATGTTAGCAATATATTGTATTTTTGTGTTTCAGTGATGTAGGTTTCCTATTTTGAAACATGATTAAAGGATGTGGAATAATTACCGTAGTATGATCCATGCTCTAGAGCTGGGAAACTCTATAGCCATACATCCACAAGCATTTTTCCATTATGGGGTTGAGGTGTCACCTTAGCAGTGATAATCATCTAGAACTAACCCCGTCACAACTGTTCCTCCATATCACACACTCACACCTATAGCCAATTTAGAGTCTCCAATCCACCTATTGCATGTCTTTGGAATGTGGGAGGAAACCAGAACACCTAGAGGAAACCCAAATGAACACAGGGAGGACATTCAGACTCCACACAGAAGGCAGCTCATCCAAGAATTGAACCAGAGAACATCTTGCTGTAAGGTGACAACATTATCCGCTGTGCCACTGTGCCACCCTGAGATTCTGGTTAGATCCTTTTCTCAGTTTCTACCTAAACATTGACAATACAAGAATGAAAACAAACCCACTTTGTTTCTGGACTAATAACCCCCCTCCTTCCTCTCAAAACCTTCCAGAATCACAATAGAAATAGGCATTTTACTATCTTTACTAGAATATGATCTTGCATTAATATCATATGCCTTCCATTAATATATGCTTTAAAACCAAATCACACTCTTTTTCAAACACTCACCAATAAAATATGCAGGTTTGTCACACACTCACCAAAAGAACATGTTTAAAAAACACTAAAAAGACACAAAAAAAATCCAAATGACTTCCTGACAAATAAATGTCAATCCTCCTTCTCATATCACAACTGTTTAAACAACTACAAAAACAAATGTGTTCTCCACTAGCTTCCAGACTAATATGAGACTCTCCAACCTACAACATCAGAGAGCTTGACTATTTTGCAGTATAATTACAGGCCCCTCAACCAAAGCTCCAATGTACTAATCACTGCTTCTCTACACTGGGTCCTAAAATATAGGAATCCATACCAAACTCACTTAAATATCTATCCTCTTATACAAAATTCCACCTCCAAAGGATGGTAAATGTCAGTGTAATATCTCAAATCACACACCTTAAACTCCCACTTATTGACACCAATCCCCTCTGCTTTAACCCCTCTGTACATAAAACTCTTGTCATACAATACTGCTCATGTACTTCAAATTCTAGGTCTGTACTGTAAGCATTCAAACCAATCTGTAAAACACTTTATTAAAGATACATTCCTGTGTATGTAACTGTATTTAAAAATGCAATTCATGCTTTATAAACCTTCTCATGTAGCTATGATACCACATAAATTGCATCTACATATATCTCTATATATTTTCTATATATGGTCAACAACTGCATATATATATATATATATATATATATATATATATATATATATATATATATATAGTAGCCCCCCACATAGTTTAGGTAAATATTGTTTTCTGCAAAGAGTTATTCATTGCAGTTATACGTATCCATGTGTATGGTTTAAAATGTATGAAGTATGTGGGGGGCTACACCCCCCCAACTATATATACTAACTCCAGGATTGCGCTACAGTGGAGAAAAGGACATAATCCTTTTAATTTTGTTTCAGTGTTATGAGTTTCAGTCAAATGGGTTTTCAATGTTTTGAACTTTCGGTGTTATGGTCTCGGTCAAATTAATTTCTATGAACTGAACATTCTATCGTATGAAGTAGACCCATATGTGTATATATATATATATATATATATATATATATATATATATATATATATATATATATATATATTACATCTTGCAATACATCTTCGTAATTGTCAAACTTTAATGCTTTCTTTGACTGAGACTGAAACTGGGTATTTGTGATCATTGCTCTACCCCGGTTAGAAGTAAACAAATAAATAAATAAATTATCGCAATGAGTGTACTTTTTTCATGACTGATCTTTGATATTCCCCCAGATTTACTATTCCTTCGTGCAGGATTAGCTTAGTACTGCATGGAGGTGGCCGTTTAGGAGCAGGATGGCAGCGCGCCATGCATATTAATGAGGCTCACTGCCTGAGCTCCTAATCTTACAAGGACCATGTAAGATTGCAGGAGGCATGTCTGAGAGCAGACCTCTCAGAATATACATGCCCCTGCGATGAAGAATAGCAGAAAGGCTAAGAAATGAGCGAGACCGCTCATAGGTGTCCGCATAACCCCACCAACAGTCCCCCTCATGTACAACAGCAAGTATACAGAAATAAAATGAACAAACCCTTTTTTTTTTAAAAATCCGATTAAAGCTAACCATCACTTAGCTACGGTTAATGCAGCTTAAATGGCTGAAGAGGATAACAAGGAAGATATATGTAAATAAAGCAGCATAGCAGTAATGTAGTGGGCAGAGCATTTGCCTTACGAGCAGGCATCCCTGGTTCAAGTCCCACTGCAGCACATTCCATTTTCCATGGCAAAGCATGTTATGACTAATATTTATATTGCATAACCCACTAAATAACATATAGTAATGAACTGGAATACTGCAGTAAATGCACATGTGAGGTGTCAGTATCATAATGAATAAAACAATAGTAAGCAGGTTTAAGCACCAATAAGCAGTAGTAAGCATATTTAAGCACTAGTAAGCGGGTTTCAGCCCATTTGCGTGGGGGTAAGCAATGCGCACACAGGTTAAGCAATTTTGAAGCTAACTCTCTGTAAGCATATGTAACCGGAGATTAGCATTGCTTACCCTCATGCAAACCCATACAAACCCACTTACAAATGCTCAAAAGTGCCCTTATCACTCTGTATCCAATGGCGCTTGTTCTGCCCATCAGCAAAAAAACAGCCATGCAGGTCTCGAACCCAAGACCCTATACACTATAGTCACAGTAGTTAACCACCAAGCCATCACAAAAGTATAGAAGAATGAGGTATCAACAAACAAGTCTTCACCATAGTAAAATCAAACTGAACCTGTGAAAGGAATCAGTATACAGACATATGTGCCTCAACTCACTACATAACATAGATATGTGAACTGGAGTACAGCAGTAAACCCAGAAGTCAGGTGTAATTGTAATAGAGTGTTGAAGTCCCCAATAAAACACAAGGACCCCATAGAGTGTACGTACACATGAATCATGGATACCAGGTATACATATAAGGTGTAATGAATAATAAATCAATGCCAAAAAGGAAATATAATGCAAAGTCTAATGTAAGCAACGCTAAGCATTGCACAGGCCAGTTTAGGAGGTGTAAGCAATGTGTAGGCTAGCTAACTCAGTGTGCCCAGAGGTATACACCTTTAAACAATGCCAACCCTAGGTAAGAAGGTTTGCCCATAGCTTAGCCTTTCCAAAACCAGCCAATCATGGAAAAGTGTGGGAAATCAGCCCTACTTAAACCCAAGAGGTGGGAATACATCTCATAACTAGTTGTAGCTTCCCCTTGCAGGCATCATGTCAGTAAGGGGAGAAGGTGTGCGCTTTCAGGTGCAGCGCTGGTGCATCCAGGAGTCCAGAGTCATGGCAGGACTCCTTGTCAAAGACCATGATCAGAGACTACTGCAGGGCCAGTACCAGGGCTCCCAGTATAAGGCGGAGGCCTGGGACCATCTTACCCGTGACCTCGCCAGTGCTACTCGCATACCCCGAACTGGTGAGCAGGTCAGGCATCACAATGCCGACCTGAAGTGGCATAAGGGGGACCTCTTGGACCAGTTGATCCAAGAGGATAGAGTGGAAGGGGATGTCCCAGCTGTGTGTAAGTATCACTCCACTATGTGTGTAATAATTGCCAGCTTATGTATATCATGGATAGGTATGGTTAAATATTCCTCTTATGTCCCCCACAGCTGCAATGGAGTGGGCCACGAACCAGGAGGCCCATGTCAGTCGCCTGGTGAGGTTGTGATGCAAGGCAGGTCAGTAATACTCATGCATTTATATCATAGGAAATAAAACTAAAAGTATTAGTAAATTAATTGCCTGTATAAAACCTGTCTTGTTCAAGGCAATTACTGGATACACCAGAGAATATGGCAGGAAGAGTTTCATATTGTTTGTATGTAAATAAAGCATAATAGTCTGACAATAAAGTTCTAACTGCTGGACTGCATGTGTTTACTCTGGTATCATATGGCAATGTAGACTTGCAATCATGAAATAGTACTGTTGTATTAAGCACTGTTACCCAAACTGTGCACCATAAATAGAATGTGCAGGAATGCCTGTATATGACTGGTGTAATCCCCAGAAGCTATTTAGTGCAACTGAGAGACACATAGACAGAAAACAGGGAAAATGCAGACAACAAAACTTGAATAGCACATGCAACTGAGATGTGAGCTGTTATATTTTAGCTCACACAGCCATGGTCGGAATCCTGGTAGTGGGAGTAGTCTGCATACAGTATCATACCCCACAACTGTACTGGTATGTCCAGAATGTCCAGTAAGTAAAGTGACCCATATCTGGAGCCTGTCAAACTGTCCCCCTGTGAAATCAGTGGGATGATCCCAGATGTATAGGCAGCAAACAGGAAATACAACTGATTGACACACATCTATGAGAACAAAGCTGCCACACTAGCAACTCCCCAAAACCATATGAGAGTAAGAAGCCATGTATATTCCATTTACACCCCCATATTGTCAAGCTGTGGCCAGAGTGTATACAGTAACAGAGCGAGATGTATGTGCATATTAGTAATGTGTAATCTGGTACGATGTGTGGCAACATTCAGGGAGTGCTAACAAACAGTTCTCCCACAGGTCTATCGGATACCAACACTGTGCCCAGAAATACAAGAATGTTACCCTGTACTGGTACTGTTTACAGTGGTATTGTATGACATTGTGATTGATGCAGTTGCTCTGAATAATGAGGTAGTAATCATCACTGTTGCCAACACTGTCCTACAAAATGTAACTGTCTAGCATATCTGTATAAGAGTGTTGTAATACAAGGTCAGAATGCCAAAGCACAGGAGAATTATAAGACAGAAAGCAGATAGGAGATATACAGCAATATCTATATAGCACACACAACTCTGATGGACAGTCGTTAAGTTGTAGCAGAAACAGCCATAGTCTGAATCCTGGGAGTGGAAGTAGGCTGCATACAGAATAATACCCCACAACTGTACAGATAAGACCAGGATGTCCAGTATATGGGCCCATATCTGCTGCCTGTCCCCTGTCCCCCTGGGAAGGCTGTGGGATGATCCCAGATATTTAGCCAGCCAACTGGGAATACAAGTGATTGTCAAACATCTATGAGAACAAACCTGTCACTGTAGCAACTCCTGAAACTGTAAGGAGAGTAATAAGCCAAGTATGTCCTATCTACACCCCCATGTTGTCAAGCTGTGACCAGAGTGTGTATAGTAACAGAGTGAGATGTATGTGCATAATACTAATGTGTAGTCTGGAACTTTGTGTGGCAACAATCAGGTAGTGATAATCATTGCTCCCACAGGTACGTAGGATACAAACACTGTGCTGAGAAATAAAACCCTTCATACCCTGTACTGGTACTGTTTACTCTGGTATTGTAGGGAATAGTGAGTGTTGTAGTTTCTCTGAATAATAAAGTATCACTGATCACCGTCACCCATACTGTGCTACATAATATAACTGTGTAGGAAAGCATGTATATGTGTGTATCAAGTCAATAAAGGTTGAAGAGGGCAATAGTCTAAATATGTCCCGGTACACCTGCATGTGGTCAAGACATGGCCAGAGTCTGTGCAGAAAGAGTTACATAGCTATGTGCACAACATCAACCTGAACTCTTGGAGTATGTGTAGAAACATTTAGTGTTAACAAACATTTCCTCCACAGGTATACCAGGTAAGAAGTGTATACTGCAGGTAAAACCAGTTCATGTATAACGATGACAACAGCCATATCACTGTCCAGGGTAGTGTAGTAATACTTGCAAGGTACAGATAACAGCACTGACTAGGAAAGTAATGTGGACTACAGGACTATACTAGTTGTTAATTGACATCTTTCTCTCCCTCCCCCCATATATCCAACAATAAACTACATACCCACCCCAACCGGCATGTAATTATGCCATATTGGTTAATAAATATTTATATTTGTTTCCATGCATGTGCTATATTGAATTATTCCAACATTGGTGGCATGGTGCCATCAATATACCTGCATGCTGTTGTTATTACCACTGTGGTCCCATATATGCATGTGTTCTGTTTGCTATGTAGCTGTTCCATATCTGGTTTCTGGGTTAATGGAAATATCTATGCATGCTGTTATACCTAAACCTGGAATGTGCTGACTATTACTAACCCACATAGGATGATAAAATCTAAACACTATAAATAGTTTGGGAAGGCCGGTCCCAGCTGACCCACCTGTCCCACCTCAGCTGGCCGTGACACTGGGCACCTGCATGTCTGGGGCCCAACCTGGGACCTCCTTATCCATTGTTCCTGCACCACCTTTGGGTGGAACCACCTCAGAGGATGGGGCTCACCCCCCCAGGAGTGGGCATAGACAGGTACCTGTCACCCATCGCCAGGTCCAGGTTGTGGTGCATAGAGAGCTCAACCAGCAGCTTGGTGATCTATGCCAGCTCGAAGACCACATATTGCGACTAGAGTGCCAGTCTGGCTCTGTGACTCAGCCCCCAGCACAGCCACCATTGGTACTCCAAAAAAGGAAGTCAAAATGCTGAGTGTGAGTTTTATACTTTAATATTCCACAGATAATGAGATAGTGATAATAGGTTAGCGCTTTCGCAGTTACCTGCTTCCTGAAACCTTAATACAAAATAACACTCCATAAAAACATTTAAATACTCTAGACAACCAATAAAAAACAACATAGTTAATGAGGCAGATCTCTCTTCTTAAGAACAGGTCAGGTTTTAAAGACACAGCACTATTAAGACTAGGAGGGGCATATACTTTAAAATCAATGATCCATCTTAATTCCATACATTCTGTTTCATTAGACAGATCACCTTCTCTTAAACTGTCATGCATCTTTTGTAAAACTAAAAACTTAAAACCATGGTTACAACCTTCCTCTATTACATGTTTGGCTAGTGCATTAGTACATTTCTTGTTAC